>NC_048437.1:17475633-17596254 GCF_004353265.1 Vitis riparia
TAAAGTAGGTTGCCTTCCTATTTGTGGAATGCTTAATAAACATAGTGTGGTCTGGCTTTGGTGATGTCCCTTTTTTAACGTAGACTTGGTGAACCTCTCGAACCAACCCTTGGAGATTGCTTTAATCCATAGAGAGCTTTCCTCAACTTTATTTTCAGAAATTATTGTTTCAAAACCGTGGTTTATCTGTGTACACCTTTTCCTCAAGACCATCATGATGAAATGTATTCTTCACATCAAATTGTTGCAAGGGTCAATCTAAGTTAGTTGCTAAAGACAACAAGATCCAAATAGTATTCATTTTGGCCACAAGTGCGAAGGTTTCTTGAAAATCAATTCCAAATGTTTTTATATACTCTTTAGCCACAAGTCTTGCTTTGTATCTCTCTAGGCTATAGGTATAAACACACTTACAACCTACAATGGGTTTCCCTCTAGGAAGCTCTACCATCTCCCAAGTTCCATTCTTTCCTAAAGGATGCATTTCTTCATTCATGACATCCCTCCAGTTTTTTATTCCCAAGAGGCTCTAGACATTTTTGGCTCTCAATAGTGGTAAGATTAAACAAAAAAAGCTGTGTAGGAGACAAACCGTGAAATGATACAAAATTAGAACTAGGGTGTTGGGTACACTTTCTCATGGCTTTCCTAAGAGCAATAGGAATATCAAGGTCTTAAACAAAATAGGAACATTATCAGAATAGGGGCTGTAACTGCATTTTCCAACACCCACCATAGGTTTGGATGCTGTGAAGGAACAATTGACTTTTCTTCCTTGCATACATGCAGATATCAAGTTCCTCGATTATCTGCATATTTTCAGATTGCCGAAGAACAGTTCAAGTTCATTAAAAGACTTAAGAGTGTAACCTATTAGGAGACTGATTAAACATAGGTTAGAGTTGAGGCTATAGGCAGGGGCTGAAGGAGACTCAAATCAGGTAAGGATAGGTGGATTCAAATGTAACAATGGCATCCCATCTTCAATAGAATTGTCCCCTTGAAGATGAGTATTAATATAATAACTTTGATGCTAAAAAAATGTGACATCCATTGAGGTGAGTAATTTTCTAGATGAAGGATGATAGAACTTATACCCTTTTTGAGTTGACGAATGTCCTACAGACAAACATTTAACTACTCTTGAATCAAGTTTACTTTGTGAGTGATTGTGACATGAACAAAGGCCACACACACCCAAATTTTTTTGGGGACCATTTCTAACAATGCCTATTTTTTCTTTCAGCCACCTCATTCTGTTGATAGATGTCAGCACAAGAGCAATGATGGATGATTCCCTCATCCTTGAGATACTTAAGAGACTCTCATTGAAGTACTCTTAACCATTATATGATCTTAGGGTATGAATTTTTGTGTTAAACTAAGTGTCTATCATTTTATGAAATATGGGAAATATAGAATTGACCTTAGATTTTGTTTTTAGGAGATACAACCAAGTTGTTCATGTACAATCATCAATAAATGTAACGAACCAATGAGCACGAGAAATATTTGACACATTAGAGGCACCTCATACATCAGAATGGATTAAATTCAAAGGAGTACTTTTTTTGAATTCTAATTGGAAAAAATATATGATGGTGCTTTGCAAGTTCACACGCCTCATAATGAAACTTATGAACATTTATTTTTTCCAAAAAAAATGGAAAATCTAAATTTTTTCTTTATTACCAAGAGTACTAGAAGACACTAACACCTGGGAAACCGAGTTGCCATCCTTCACTGGTGGTTTTAGGTAGTAAAGTTCATTTTTTTTCCTCAGCATGTCCGATTATCCTCTCTGTTATGTAGTCCTGAAAAACACAGTCAGAAGGTGTGAAAAACACATTACAATTCAAATCCTTAGTAAGTTTTTTGATAGACAATAATGGTAGGATAATTTTGGCTCATGCACAATAGAGTTTAACCCCATGCTAGAAGATATAAAGATAGTTCCTTAACCAACTATTGAAGAAAATGAGCCAACAGTTCTAATTTTTTCTCTATTAGAATAGACAAAATAGGTAGAAAATAACTTTGAATTATTTGTCGTGTGGTCAAAGGTACCTGAATCTATGATCCAAGTGTTCGAGTATGGATTATTAGATGTACAAGGGCTTGGATGTTGCCTGACTAGACAAGGAACAAGAAGAATTATTTAGGTCTTGGGCAATAGCTTGTGGTTCAAGCTGCTTCAATAGATTCCTTAGTTTTTCCATTTCCTCATTGTTAAACCCATTCATAGGTGCAGCCTCTTAACTGAACATGTCCTGTGGGGTGTCTATGGCTGATGCTTGATGGGCCTATCTACCTTGGGTTGTTGGTTTTCCACCTTTTGACTTGTTTTAGGGCTCTCCATGAAGTTTCCAACATCTATCTCTAGTGTGCCTAGACTTGTGACAATAACACACCATAGGCTATCCTTGTCAAGTGGCTTTCTTCCTTCAATTTTTGGTACCCCAAGTATAGAATTGGAAGCTACCAATGTTGAACCGTTTGATGTAGTGATGATGGGATTCTCTATACCTGAATTTGGAAGCATCACAATCCTTTGCTTTCTTCCTTTTTCACGTAGGCATGAACTTCTTTAATGTGGGAGAGGTTCTTTGCACAGCACTTAACCCATTACTTGATCCAACTCTGGATTAAGACTAACCAAGAACTCAAGCATCCTCTCAGATTCCAAAAAATTCTTCAATTTTACACTATTTGCGGCAAACTCCATTTCAATAGTCTGATACCAACCAAGTTCCAACCCCAAACTTCTCCTTGTTTTGTAATCTTGAATTATAGTCATTGTACCTTGTTTGGTCCAATGAATCTGAACTTTCAGTTAAAGGATCTGATCAGCAAGATCGATCTTTGAATAGCTTTGATTCATTGAATCCCATATTTCCTTGGTTGTAGGAATCCCTTACTAATCCCGAGTAGCATTGAGTTCAACAACCAAGACATCACAGTTGAATTTTTAGCATCCCACATAGCATATTTGGATTTGTTTCTTCCGGTTCTGCAATAACTCCAGATATATAGCCCATCTTTCCTCTACTCCTAAGGAACCATTTGGCAGGCTAGGACCATTCCACAAAGTTAGTACCATCAAATTTTATTGTGGTGATTTAAAGAGTGGGGTTATCATTTTCAAAGGTGGTAACTGGTTGTGTTGGTTGTTGGGTATTTTGTAGCTTGGAAGATACTTGATTTTGAGAAATGATTGACATAATTTTTGTTTGAATGAAAGAAATTAATAGGAAATGAGAAAAGGTTGGCTGGATAACTAAAACAAGTTACAACAACTGCGGCTGCTTAGGAGAAGAAATGCTCTCCAGTAAGTGGAGCAAGGTGATGGCTGAAGGTGATAATCAAAACATTTCCACTATGCAAGTTCTCTGTTTACTAACTTGTAATTAACAGTTTGTTTTGGGTCATTTTCATCTTAAGCTATGTTTAACTTGCGACTTAACAGTTATGCCCTGGATCCTAGAGGTCTTGGATTTGGAGAGTGGCAGGTAGCTTTTAAGCTTTGAGAGGAAGAGAAGGCAAGAAGGGATGACTGTTGTTTGAATCAATCTTTTTCTAAACACATGTATAAATTCCATACTGCCCCAAGATTCATGGGGAAACTCATCCTTATGGTTTTCTCCATGAGTTTTCTTCCTTATATGCATGAGCACCCAATAGGCAATCTTGAACTGGATAGATTTGAAAATTTGTGCAGATGGAGTGGGGCTTTTTGTCATTCATCCGTTCCACATTTAGCATCATCTAGGTTAATAAAGACATAGGGATTCACATACACGGCGAGAGAATCAAGCATTGCTTAGTCTCCCTTGACCATACAATCCCCTCCCATGTCCTACACACAGATGATGCATCACTTTTAATACACTTTGATTGTGGTGTCTGATTATATTTATCATTTTCTATAATATCTGGAATCTGGACTCAGGCTCTTCCATCTATATCTTATATACATAGTTTTTATGCTTTTATAACTGATTAAGCTTCCCTGTATTGTTTTTATATTCCAATCTGAATCTTATAAAGTGATAGAATTAACTTAGTAGTATTCTCTCATGGTAATGACATCTTTCTTTCAGGTGTTTGAACTATTACGTGAGCAGCTCTGGTACAGGCCCAACTCTGGTATATACATCAAGCTAATTGTAATGCTAGGAAAATGTAAGCAACCTGAAAAGGCCCATGCCCTCTTTCTCGCTATGATTGATGAAGGCTGTGTGTTAACCATGAAGCCTACACTGCTCTTTTATCTGCCTACAGTAGGAGTGGGCTGTTTGACAAAGCATTTTCTCTCCTCGAGAAGATGAAGAACACCCCGGATTGTCAGCCTGATGTCCACACTTACTCGGTCCTCATAAAATCATGCCTGCAGGTGGTTGCCTTTGACAAAGTGCCGGTTCTGCTTTCTGACATGGCTAACCAGGGAATCAAGCCCAACACTGTCACATACAACACCCTCATTGATGCCTATGGAAAAGCAAAAAGGTACCCTATCAATGCCTTAGCCTTTTCTATAGTTTTGTATGATCCATTTGGTTGCTTGGAAAATGATGGAACAGAGTACCTTTTAGAGCTTTAATTTTCATTGTCTCATCATGAAGAGAGCCAGTAAGAGGAGACGACAGTGATAAAATATCATTAAGCTTCTCTTTTTCTACTTCTCTAAAATGAAAGCCGTCACCACTAAATCCACAATCACCATTCCTCCTCCCAACTCTTCAGGTGCCTCTGCTATCAGGGTTCATGCAAAAACAGTTTGGTTAATATTCCATTCTCTTTTCTCTCATATTCTTGGCAACTGGATGTCATAATCCAGAGAAAATGACCTCTCTTTTGTATTGATCAAAAGGTTTGCAGAGATGGAATCGACACTCTTGGAAATGCTTCGAGAAGGGAAATGTGAACCTGATGTGTGGACCATGAACTCCACGCTCAGGGCCTTTGGCAGCAGTGGGCAAATAGAAACAATGGAAAAGTGTTACGAGAAGTTTCAGAGTGCTGGAATAGAACCCAACATCAAGACCTTCAACATACTCCTGGATTCCTATGGAAAGGCTGAGAAATATGAGAAAATGAGTGCTGTGATGGAATACATGCAAAAATACCATTTCTCATGGACAATTGTGACCTACAATGTGGTAATAGATGCATTTGGGAGAGCTGGGGATTTGAAACAGATGGAATATTTGTTTAGGCTGATGCGATCAGAGAGGATAAAGCCAAGCTGTGTCACACTTTGCTCACTAGTCAGGGCTTATGGACGAGCTGGAAAAGCTGAAAAAATTGGGGGTGTTTGCGTTTTATCGAAAATTCAGACGTGATGCTTGATATTGTGTTTTTCAATTGCCTGGTGGATGCTTATGGGAGGCTGGGTTGCTTTGCAGAGATGAAAGGGGTTCTTGAGATGATGAAGAAGAAGGGTTGTAAGCCTGATAAAATTACATATAGAACCATGATTAAAGCTTATAAAATTGGTGGGATGACAAGCTGTGCCAAGGAGCTTCAGGGTCTCATGAGAATGCCAGATGAGACTCGGTTAGAGATGGGGAAGCCTGACTTTCGATGAGAACTGCTACCGGTCATATAAAATCCTCAACTTTACTGTTAAGTAATTTTTGCTAGTGATTCTTGTGTCACCCATAAGAATGTAAAATGAAATGCAATAAGCAAGTAAAAATCCTGTTTTGTGATTCTTTTGGTTGGCCAAGGTATGGTGCTTGATGTCTGGGTATCATATTCTCTCTTCTCCATTTTCTGCTGAAAATGTTGCTTTAACTATTTTTATAGAGAGAAAAGGTATAAGAAAAAAAAAATTAAAAAATTAACTTAAAGCCAATAAATTATTTTTATATATTCTTTCCAATTCATTTAATTTATTTACCTTAATTATATAAAAATTAAATAATTTTAAAATACATGTATTTTGATATTTGATTTTCTTTGAAATCAATTTTTTTTTCTATTCTTAATAACAAGGAATCAAATGGAACCTCTATCAACATTCTTCTCTATCTAAAGGTTTAGATTTTAAAGCTCCTGGCGAGAAGACTTGGGAGTTGGTCAAGTCCCATCTTGGCATCCCTAAAGCCTTGTCGAGACAACAGAGTATGGTTAATTGTTAGTTGTTCCAATCTGGGCGTTTGGAACTTCTATTCCACTCCACAGTTCTCTCATGGTGATGGGCAAACCCAGGCAACCAACAAAACCATCATTGGCTACTTGAACTGGAGACTTGTTAGATCTAAAAGGCAAGCGGATGGAGGAGTTGCTGGAACTGCAAGTCCTTAGGGTTTATTGGACCCAACATGGAAATCGATTGTTGAAACTCCTTCTGCCATGGCATATGAAATGAAGGTAGTCATTCCAAAATTGATTAGCATTCCATACCCCATTCTGACTTTGTAAATGAACCCTAGCGTGAAGAAGCTTTGGAAGTTTGGCAGACGAATGTTGAGGACGAGCACTATCCATCTAAGCTTCTTGTCAGCAGCAGGCCATTTCGTAATACAAGAAGCGCAAAAGAAAATGACGATTCAAAGTGGGTGATTAGTGACCCACCGTGACATTGGAATAGGTTTTTATTTTTTTATTTTTTAACTGAGCGGTAGATTTTCGTATTTAAAAACCCTGAGTTGGGTTTAGAGTGAGTTGTTATATATATATATATATATATATATATATATATATATATGGATACTAAATGCATGAGATAATAATATTTTTATAAATTTTTAGGAGCCTAAAAAAATATAAATTAATAATTAATAAATTATATATACATAAATTATGCCAAAATTCAAAATAAAATAAGAGAAATTGAAAAATACACAGGATATTTAATAAAAAAATTTAAAGAGAAGGAACATAAAACTCAAAACGACCTGAATGTTTTGAGTTATGAATACTTTAAAGAATCTTCTAAATTATCTTAGAAGGATTATTGTAACTCCAAAAAGGATCAAGAGTTATCTTGGAACTCATTTTAAGGACTTAATTATTTAATAGGCTTCATTCTTCTAATAAAGAAAATCGAACTCATATATATATATATATATATATATGACAAATAAAAATACATAATATAGTACATAAAACTTCATAAAGAGAAGAAATGTTCAATAAATTAAATAGAACATTAAATACGTTAGGAAAAAAAATTGAATAAAAAAGGAAGTGATTACATAAATTAAATAGAATAGAATATGTTCTACAAGAAGATGAAATACAATACATGAGATCAAAAATATATACACAAAAAAGAACAACTTCACGATTAAACAAATAAAATAAAATTAATTAATTCAAAGTCAAAGTCGCCGATGAGAGAGAAGAAGAAATTCACCAAGATGTGATCACATAACAAATTCATGGAAAAAAAAGATAATAAATTCACAACGAAAGAAATAAGACTTATAATATTCAATATATTAACTCAAAAGACATGGATAAAGGAAAATCATAAAAAGGAATAATGAGTCATTTGATTCTTCTCTAATCTTTCAATCTTTTTATTAAAGCTTTAGTTTTAAAGAGAAAAAAAATCAAATGGTCTTCGTTATTTATGGATGGAAGTTAAGTACTTACTTACTCTTAGAAACATGTACATGTATTTTTTTTGGAAAACATAGAAAAATTTGTTTTTTAAAAAAACAACTATCTAAAGAAAATATAAGTATCATGGAGAAATTCAAATTGTTATTTGGTTGTCAAAAAAAAATATTATGGAAAAGGAAGAAATAAGGATAGGAAAATCTCAACTCAAATCCACATGGTATAATGAGTTTTGAGCAAAAATAGTCTATCATAGGGGAAAAAAATCGATTTTAACCTATTTTCCAAATTAATGTTCAAAATGGCCTTCTTGTTACTAGGAAGGAGTCATCTTTCTTTCTTTTTTATTTATTTTTTAAAAATTAGGTTGAAACTGTATTTGCCAAATGCGGTTTCATTTTTGAACTGAAATCACATTTTTATTTTGAAACCGTATTTGTCAAATGTGATTTCACTTTTGAACTAGAATTGCATTTATCAAATTCGATTTCACCTTTTTAGCTTCACTTTTTTTTTTTTTTTACATTTTCTTTTGTGATTTTGTTTTTTCATTTTGTTTTATATATTCACATATAACTTTGTTATTTAAGATTAATAATTCATTGATATATTATGTTTAAAATAAGTCTATACAAATAGCATCATTAAATTTTAAAATTATAAAATAAATATATAAATGCTATATACTAAAATTTATTATTTACTAATTAGTATTCTTATTTACATGAAATTAAAAATGTATACTTTAATAATAAAAATTTATACATTTAAATTTTTACTTCAATAAAGATATGTTTTTAAAGTTAGTAATAACACACTATTTTATTTATTAGTAATAATCTTTAAATAATAAATTTATATGAATAAATAAGACAAAATTAAAAATAAAATAATAATATTCGAAATAGCCCTTTTATTCCCACACAACAGCCACCTTATTTTATTTATTTTTATTTTTTATTTAGGTTGAGACGACGTGTGAATTTTTTGCATTTTTAATTCACGTTTTTAAATTTTGTTTAGGTGAAATTAAAAATAAATACTTTGGCAATAAAAAGTTTATACTATATCCCTAAGTTTAAATATATAAACTTTAAACCTTTCATTATTAAAGCATAAGTTTTTAATTTATTTTATAATATTTAAATTTAAAAAAAAACATAAAAAAATATATATGAATTAAAAATGCAAAAAAAAAAAAAATCAAAAATAAAACATGGGTTCAACCTAAATAAATAAATAAAAATGAGGTGGCATGACAATAAAAGGCCTACTTTGAATATTATGGTTTTATTTTTAATTTTTTCATATTTATTCATATAACTTTTTTTTTTTAAGATTATTACTTTATTCATAAATAAAATAGCATGTTATTACTATTTTTGAAAACATATATGTATTGAAGTAATACTACATCTTTAAGTTTAAATATATAAATTTTTTATTATTAAAGAATACATTTTTAATTTCATGTAAATAAGAATATTAATTAGTAAATAATAAATTTTAGTATATAACATTTATATATTTATTTTATAATTTTAAATTTTAGTGATGTTATTTGTACACACTTATTTTAAAAATAATATATTAATAAATTAATAATCTTAAATAACAAAGTTATACAAATAAATAAGACAAAATAAAATATAAAATATGAAAAAGTGAAATTGTATTTAATAAATGTAATTTCAATTAAAAAAAACAAAACTACATTTAGCAAATGTGGTTTCAATAAAAAAAACTAATGCGGTTACAATACAAAGAAATAAACAGTGGATAAATATTTTTCCTCAGTTTTCTAGGGGAAAATGGCAATAAATGAGTCAAGCCTCCTAAATGAATGAGATCTACTAGGCTAGTCTATGAGTAGGATGACAAGCCTAATTGAGCATCTAAGAACCACACAGAGGAACCCTCATGTCATGGGTCATTCAATCCCATAGACTTCTACCTGTCAGATAAAATATTATATATATCTTGGCACCAACTCTTTGGAGTTGCCATTCCTATTCAAACATCTTCAAGAGACCAAACTAAATATTTAAATAATTTTTTTAAAATAACATAGAATAATGAAAAGCTACAAGCAATAAATCATTTCGAAAAAAATTATAAAACTCATCAAGAATTAAAACTAAAGCTTTACATAACATTTTTAATTAACGTGGAATAATCAAGAGTTATATAAGTAACAAATGATATCAAGAAAAATTATATATAACCATGAATTGTCAAGAATTAAAACTAAAGATTTATATAATATTTTTAAGTAACTTAGAAAAATCAAGAGTTATAAACAACAAATGATTTCAAAAAAATATACGGTCATGCATCATCAATAGTCAAAACTAAATATTTCAATAAAAGTTTCAAATAACAAGGATTAATTAAGATTTATAAGTAACAAATGATCTCGAGAAAAATCATATACAAACATGGATAATCAAGAATCAAAACTAAATACTTTAATAAATTTTTTAAATAACATGGATTAATAAAGAGTTATAAGCAACAAATGATTTTGAGAAAAAATTATATACAATTGTGCCTCGTCAAGAGTAAAAAATAAAGATATAAATAAATTTTTAAATAACATGGAATAATGAAAAGTTATAAGCAATAAATGATTTCGAAAAAAATTATATACAACGATGACTCATCAAGAATTAAAACTAAAGATTTACTTAACATTTTTAAGTGACATGGAATAATCAAGAGTTCTAAGCAAAAAATGATATTGAGAAAAATTATATACAACCATGAATCATCAAGAATTAAAACTAAAGATTTACATAATATTTTTAAATAAAATGGAAAAATCAAGAGTTATACGCAACAAATGATTTCGAAAAAATTATATATAGTCATGCATCATCAAGAGTCTAAACTCAAGATTTCAATAAAAGTTTTAAATAACAAGGATTAATAAAGTGTTATAAGTAACAAATGATTTTGAGAAAAATTATATACAAACATTAATCATAAAGAATTAAAACTAAATCCTTTAATAAATATTTTAAATAATATGATTAATATAGAGTTATAAGCAACAAATAATTCGAGAAAAATTATATACAATCATGCATTATCAAGATTCAAAATTAAAGATTTAAATTTTTTTTAAATAACAAGAAATAATGAAAAGTTATAAGCAACAAATGATTTTAAAAAAATTATATATAGCGATGACTCATCAAGAATTAAAACTAAAGATTTACATAATGTTAGCTGTATATATTTGTACTTACCATAATTAAGTTGGTTCCTTTCTTGTAGGCTGATTCTTTGGGATAATATCTTCCTAATTTAAGATTCTCAATTGTATATATATGTGTATTATTCCTCTAATATATTGACAGTAATTTTCTCCAAATACCTTTGTTGAATTACATGTATAAAAGCAAACATGATCTTCTGTTTCCCATTAACGTTCGCGTTGAGCACACAAAGTATGTGTTGAAATTCCTCGTTCGCTACCAAGGACATGGTTAGGGTTTCAGTCTCCTTCGATTTCTCTACGCTGTGAAGCCGTCTGAGATGAACAACCGTTTGAAACGTGTGAGTCTCACGCGCCCTGAGAGTGACCTGGTAGTGTCACTGCCTTCGGAAGGGAGCGGAAAACACGGTGTCAGGATCGCCGGGTATCCGAAGTCCGACAACCGAAAGCTGAACGCGTGAAGCTCAGGCGCCCTGAGAAGTAGGATGCGTCAACTCACGTGTCGATGCATGGCAGCTTCTTTTGACCTCCGACCAGTTCCATTGGCGTCGCAATCCCGTTTTTCTGCCAGTGTGTGTGCGGTGATCTCGTTCTTGAGCTTCCAAGTCTTATCTTATTGGAATCTCTGTCGCCCTAATCATCAAGGCGAGCTCTCATCAACCCTCGAAAGCTTTGAACAACCCAACCCTTTGCTGTTGATTTTGCATTCCAATCTTGCCTCAAGTACTGCTCTTCTACCTTTCCCATCATCACCTTCGTCGCTACCTCCCATCAGACTGTTGATTGGCTTCAAAGAAAGCCTATTTTCCCATAAACCACTGGAGCCTAAACCTTGCCTCTCTTCGCCCTCACAAGGTGTTTCTATTACTATTTCTGTTTGGTCTACAAGAGGTACTTGTCTCTTTCTTTCTTCTTGTTGTGGTGAATTGCAATTTCTGGTCTGGGCTGCTCTTATCTGCGTGCAATTACTTTAGAGATTGAGTTTTATTGCCATGGAAGAGAATAAGAATTTTGTTGCTGATATAGTGCTTGTCGTGTCAAAAATAACTTAACACAAATTAAATGGGTCTAATTATATTGAATGGAACAAGACGATCAAATTTTATTTGAGAAGTGTTGCTAAAGATGACCATTTGACTGAGGAACCTCCTAATGATAATACTAGAAAACTTTGGATGCAAGATGATGCACGATTATTTCTACAGATTAAAAACTCTATTAATAGTGATATTGTTGGTCTGTTGAGTCATTGTGAATTTGTTAAAGAGCTAATGGAATATCTAGATTTTCTTTACTCTAGGAAAGGAAATGTATCTCGATGTATGATGTATGGAATGCCTTTCATTGTCCTGAGAAGGGGGCTAAATCCCTCACTGCATACTTTATGGACTTCAAGAAGATATATGAGGAATTGAATGCACTTATGCCTTTTAGTCCGGATGTTATAGTACAACAGGCTCAATGGGAACAGATGGTTGTTATGAGGTTCTTATTCGGTCTCCCATCTAAGTTTGAGACTACCAAAATCTCATATTCTTTTTGGTTTTGACATTGGTTCCCTTTAGGAAATGTTCAGTAGAGTTCTACGAACTGAGAATGTCTCGTCTTCTCAGCACACCAATGTTCTTGCTGCAAAAGGAGGAAATGCAGAGAATGCAAGGAAGGTGAGAACAGGGGCGGAAATAGGGCATTTGAAAATCATGGCAATGATTCAAGTACCATTGTGTGTTTTTACTGCCATGAGGTTGGGCATACCAAGAAAACTGCAAGAAATTGCAAAATCGGAATAAGAGAAATCAAACTGCTAATGTGCTACATCTGATACTGCTATATCTTTAGACTCCTCAGACAAGATCTCATAATGACACAGAAGAGTTTGGCTTAATATTCATAGTATCAGGAAGCACTGAAAACATCTACTCTTGTTAGTGCTCTAACAGAGTTAGGTAAAACGTGTCTTGTCTCCTCCTCAAACAAATGGATAATTGATTCAGGTGCCACAGATCATATGATAGTAATCATAAAACTTTCCCTACCTTCAGAACACATTTGGCTCCTCCTGTTACTATTGCTAATGGTTCCACCTATGAGATTAAACGGTCTGGGATTGTGAAACCAACATCTTCTATTACTTTATCTTTTGTGTTAAACTTACCAAATTTGGCCTTTAACTTAATCTCTATCAGTAAACTTACCAAAAATCTGAATTGTAGTGTCTCATTTTTCCCTGATCATTGTGTGTTTCAAGATCTTATGACGAAACAGACATTTGGTAAAGGACATGTATCTGATGGGCTCTATATTCTTGATGAGTGGGTACCTCGACCAATTGTTGTGTCAGTACTGCCTCTCTTGTTGAAGCTCATTGTCGATTAGGACATCCTTCTCTACCGGTGTTGAAGAAATTATGTCCTCGGTTTGATAATTTACCTTCATTAGATTGCGAGTCGTGTCATTTGCGAAGCATCATCGTAGTTCTTAGGCCCAAGGATTAATAAACGGGATGAGTCTTGTTTGAGTTAGTACATTCGATATTTTTTACCTTTGTGGATGATTTTTCTCGAATGACTTGGATTTATTTTATGAAGAATTGTTCAAAAGTATTTTCACATTTTTGTGCATTCTCTACTGAGATTAAAACCCAATATGATGTGTCTATGAAAATATTAAGAAGTGATAATGGAAAAGAATATGGTCTAACTCATTTCAGACTACATGAGTCACAATGGTATTCTTCATCAAACATCTTGTGTTGATACTCCTTCTCAAAATGGGGTTGCTGAAAGAAAAAACAGGCATTTATTTGAACTCCATTTTGAAACAGGAATTAAAGTAGTGGATCTTTTAGCTCCTTATCCCCGTGGAGGAAAAATTGGACTATTTGGGGGAGCTGGAGTGGGTAAAACAGTACTCATTATGGAATTGATCAACAACATTGCCAAAGCTCATGGGGGTGTATCTGTATTTGGCGGAGTAGGTGAACGTACTCGTGAAGGAAATGATCTTTACATGGAAATGAAAGAATCTGGAGTGATTAATGAAAAAAATATTTCAGAATCAAAAGTGGCTCTAGTCTACGGTCAGATGAATGAACCGCCGGGAGCTCGTATGAGAGTTGGTTTGACTGCCCTAACTATGGCGGAATATTTCCGAGATGTTAATGAACAAGACGTACTTCTATTTATCGACAATATCTTCCGTTTCGTCCAAGCAAGATCCGAAAGTATCTGCCTTATTGGACAGAATGCCTTCCTTTGTGGCTCGTGCACTCATGTTTCAAATGAAGGTTCCGAAACAATTTTGGGTTGATGGAGTTTCCACAACTTGTTTCTGATCAACCGTATGCCCACTATAGTGCTTAAAGGTGATATTCCGTACAAAGTAATAGATCCACAGAAATCACTCTTTCCAATTGAACCAATAATTTTTGGATGTACATTCTATGTTAAGATACAAGCCTTCTGTTATTAAACTTGATCCTAAGGCGTTAAAGGTGTGTTTTCTTAGGGTACTCAAGACTGCAAAAGGGCTATAGATGTTTCTCGACTAATCTCAATAAGTATCTAGTATCAATAGATGTTGTGTTTTCAGAAGACACATCCTTTTCTCTTCACCCACAAGTTCTGCAAGTGAGGGGGAGGATGAAGAATGGCTTGTGTATCAAGTGGTTAATTCAAAACCAACTGTTGGGCAATCAAGTATGGTTGATTCTGATGTGTCTCTTGCTCATTTGGGTACTGTTGTTGATGTTCCTCCTGCTCTAGTCAAACCACCAATTGTACAGGTGTACTATCGGCGCCCAGTGATAATAGATACATGTCCTGCACCAGCTCCTTTGTCATCTGATCCTTCAGTGATCTCAACCTTCCCATTAGCCTTCAAAAAGGTAAACAACAATGCAAATCTACCTATTCCACTGCTAACTTTGTGTCTTATGATCACCTGTCATCTTCCTCGAGTGTTTTTTTAGCCTTTATAGTTCTATTTCAGCACCTAAAACTATTACAAAGGCCCTGGATCATCCTGGTTGGAAGAATGCCATGCTTGAAGAAATCCGTGCATTGGAGGACAATCATACATGGAAACTTGTTAATTTGCCTCAAGGAAAGAAAGTTGTTGGCTGCAAGTGGGTCTTTGCGATAAAAGTTAATCCTGATGGCTCTGTGATAAGACTGAAAGCTAGGCTTGTAGCTAGAGGATATGCTCAAACATATGGAGTAGACTATTCTGATACTTTCTCTCCAGTTGCCAAACTGAATTTAGTTCGACTATTTATTTCTATTACTGCTTCCCAACAGTGGATGATACATCAGTTAGACATCAAGAATGCTTTTCTTCATGGTGATCTAGAAGAAGAAGTCTATATGGAGCAACCTCCTAGGTTTGCTGCTTAGGGGAGTATGGAAGGTTTGTTGTCTGAAAAAAGCTCTCTATGGATTGAAGCAGAGTCCCTGTGCTTGGTTTGGAAAATTTAGTAAGGAGATTCAAGCATTTGGCATGAACAAAAGCAAGAAAGATCATTACGTTTTCTACAAGAAATCAGCTGCTGGTATCATACTTCTTGTGGTTTATGTCGATGATATAGTTATTATAGGAAATGATCATATAGAATCTCTGATCTTAAGGCATTCATGCATTCCAGGTTTCATACAAAGGACTTGGGTGAACTGAAGTATTTCCTAGGAATAAAAGTATTAAGGAGCAAGAAAAGAATGTTCTTATCATAGAGGAAGTATGTGCTTCATCTGCTTGAAGAGACTGGTAAGATAGAAGCAAAGCCATGTACTACCCCGATGGTTCCTAATGTATAGCTTATGCCAGATGATGGAGATCCCTTCTACCACCTTGAGAGGTATCGGAGGATGGTTGGGAAGCTGAATTATCTCACTGTGATGCGACCAGATATTGCATATGCAGTAAGTGTTGTTAGTCAGTCACATCTACGCCTACAGTAAAGCATTGGGCAGCTTTAGAGCATATTTTGTGCTATCTGAAGAGGGCTTCTGGTCTAGGCATTTTATACAGTAGTCAGGGACACACTTGCATTGAGTGTTTTTCTGACGCGGATTGGGCAGGTACTAAGTTTGATAGAAGATCCACTACAGGTTAGTGTGTGTTCTTTGGTGGGAATCTAGTGGCTTGGAAAAGTAAGAAGCAAAGTGTTGTATCCCGTTCGAGTGCAGAATCTGAGTATAGGGCCATGGCACAGGCTACTTGTGAAATCATATGGATACATCAACTCTTATGTGAAGTGGGAATGAAGTGCACAATCCCAGTGAAGCTTTGGTCTGACAATCAAGCCGCTCTTCATATTGCTGCGAACCTAGTCTATCATGAAAGAACCAAACACATTGAGGTCGATTATCACTTCATTCGTGAAAAGATTGAGGAAAATCTAGTCTCTACTGGCTATGTGAAGACTGGAGAGAAACTTGAGGATATTTTTACAAGAGCTCTAAATGGAACTCGAGTTGAGTACTTTTGTAACAAGCTGGGCATGATCAACATCTATACTCCAGCTTGAGGAAGAGTGTTAGTTGTATATATCTGTACTTGCCATAATTAAGTTGTTTCCTTTCTTGTAGGCTGATTATTTGGGATAATACCTTCCTAATTTAAGACTCTCAATTGTATATATATGTGTATTATTCCTCTAATATATTGATATTAATTTTCTTCAAATACCTTTGTTGAATTACACATAACATTTTTAAGTAACATGGAATAATCAAGAGTTATAAGCAACAAATGATATCAAGAAAAATTATATACAACCACAGATCATCAAGAATCAAAACTAAAGATTTACATAAAAGTTTTAAATAATAGGGATTAATAAAGAGTTATAAGCAAAAAATGATTCCGAGAAAAATTATATACAATCATGGATCATCAAGAAGAAAACCAAATACTTCAATAAAATTTTCAAATAACATGGATTAATAAAGAAACGACAAATGATTTCAAGAAAAATTATTTACAATCATGAATCATCAAGAATCAAAACTAAAGACTTAAATAAAATTTTTAACTAACATGGATTAATCAAGAATTATAAACAACAAATGATTATTTCGAGAAGAAAAGCCCTCCACACGTAGGCATAATCATAAAATCTTGAAGAGGCTATTGAAGAAGCTACAACCCTAAAAACAACCATCCTCAAGAGTTTAGAATGAAAAGCATAATCATACAGATGATTCCACAAAAGAAGTCGTATAAAGCAAATGTTTACATCTAAACAGTGATAACTAAAAGTCTGAAAATGTTTACTAGTGATAGCTGCAAGCCTAGCATCCGTGATTTGGCGAGCATCCAGATTTAGCAATTTAAGGGATGTCAATCAACATAATTGTTTTAAACTACTATCAATTACTAATGTGAAGGTCAAATTTAAGCTCTCAAGTTTAGTCAATCATACAAGAAATGAAAACAACATAGCTAAGCCCATGCTTTGACATTAAAAGAAAAGAAGAAAACAAAGGGGATATCCCACCCACCCAACAACACCCACATTGACACACCAAAACACACACACACACATATACATAGAATAAAATAAATTGGTGGATTAAATTTCCACTAAATTGACTTTTTGTTTCATGAAGACAAACTATATCAACCCTTTAAGAAGCCTTAATAAACTTCCTTCACGCCATCTAAATTTTTTAGCATTCCAATATTTTTGCTCTCTTTTGAACTTTGAAAAGCATATTTTCTTCTTTCTCTTTAAATTTCCTTGAGCCTTCGTCCCCTTTATAGCATCCATCTTTTTAAAAAAGGCCATGATCTCTAGCTCAAACCCCTTGGTCGGCATTACCAAGAAGTTGTCAAAGGCTTCCAGTTCACTAGTTGGCCATCTTTCAAAGAAGGAAACTCCCTTTGGATCATTCCACAGCTCCTCACCTTCTTCCTTTACAACCAAAACCATTGGGCCTTCTTCTTCATGTTCCATGATAGCTTAGCAAGGGTAGAGGGTATGGGATTGGTTTGCTTAGCAATGATATTACTTAGCATTTTCTACACTATCTATATGCTTGAGTTTGTACCCTCCCTCTTTTGTTAGGTGCTTATTTATACATGTTTCTTTGCCTATCAAATAAATAAATCATTAAGACAATTTTCCTTCACTTTTCACTAGGACAAGAACAAATGGTTTGAGTAGAGTGGCCTTAATCCAATCCTTGTGCATTAATTCTTCCATATGTGCTAATTGGCATACATGTAGGTATAATATCAAATTCGGTTAAAAGCATATAAATTACTCAATACTAATCAAGGCTTCAAGCAACGGTTTACATGATCCCAACGAAAGTATACTCCTATTATCTAATTAAAAAATAGCTATCAGAAAATAACCTTTTACTTTATTTTAAAGCCCTTTTCCCTTTTTTTTATAAGGAAAAAAAATGCAATTTCAATAAAAAATATATTTTACTATTCTTTTTTGCTTATATCCCCCATTTATAGAGATAAAATTATTGTTAGATGGATAGACTAATACAATGTCTAATTCTTTTTTCCAATGAAAAAATTAAAGTTGAAATATCTATTAATACTACTACAAGTACTTGAAGAACCAAGTTATTACCCGTTAAAGGGTGAGATATATATATGGAAGTACCTTTTTTTATTTTATTATTGATATATGTTGTCATAGATTATCACAAATAAAAATTCTCTCAATCTAATTCAGGACCTTTCAATAAATTTTGACTCTAACCTACAAATATATCAAAAGAAACTAATAAATAAACATAATATTGTCCTGGTCCCTACATTTATTTGGTGCCCTCAAAGAGTTGTATGAAGTGAAAATCTTAATGTCTGGTTTTATTTTTTCATTAATCCAATTGTTGTTCACATGTTTTTGTTTTTGTTTTTATCAATAAATAGAAATGCATGGGAATTTAAGGCTTAAAACCTAGGACAAATTATTAAACATATGATATTTCATGCTTATCCAATTTGATATCTAGCTAGGCATGTTTTGACTAATCATATATGTTCTTGCATAACATAAATTGATGCATATGTCTAGTCCATATGAACGGTTAAGAAGAAAGAAATTGAAGATCAATTTAAATGGAGAAACCTTTGCTCTATAAAGTGTGTACACATGAACAATGCACAAATCTCACAAAAAAATTTAGATTTTGGAAAGAGATGGAACATGATTGAAATATTTTTCTACCTTCCAGTATAAGCCATAATCACAAACTAGACTCCCATTCCTATCTAGGAAACTTGGGTTGGAAGGTATCCTAAATTCACTTTTGAGTCAATTTATAAGTCCTTGATATTTTCCTATATATATATGTTCTTATAAAGTATTTTTCGATTATTATAAAAGATTTATTATGAGGTTTTTTCATGAGAATATGTTTATTTTATAGAAGAGTGCTCCCTACGACGGGAAATCGGGGAATCCCATCATGGGCGATCCGAGTTCTTATCATAATGCATAACTACTTAATAGGGGGATTCATTGCAAATACTAGCTTGACTCATTATTGCCGAGATAATGGCCTACTTCTTCACATCCATCGTGCAAAGCGGGACTCCCTCTTAGGCATCATCCGCTTTCAAGCTGAAGGAAGAAAGTCGGTGTTCATACGATAGTTGCTCACTGTAGCTGTAGGGGCAGGGCAACGAAGCTTCTAGTTGAGTGAAGAAGTTCAGTAGGGGGCTTCTCTTCTATTGAATCCAATCTCCGGCCTTTGAGAGAATGATAATAGAAGGAGAAGTTGTGAGAAAGGAAATTGATTTTAGAATGTAAGTTGTGAGAAAAAAGTCAAGACAGTACGATAGATAGTAGTGTCATTTTCTTCTGTTTAAAAATGTAAAGATCTCACTGATCTTAGAATCAAATGTCTTCTCTGGTATATGTAATTAACGATAAAGCCGAGAGACTTCCCAGGAGTGTGTAACCCACCACCATCTTAATAAAGACCCTAAAGGGAGATTGTTGTGATCACTTTTCTTGTGTGAATCTTTATTTCATATTTTAATTTCACAAAGAAAGGGGAAGAAAGCAAAAAGGATGAATACATATGAATCCACCAGTTACGACAAAGTGTACTTGCTGGAACCTCGAGCAACGACATTGGGATAGGACTGGGTTCCCCACTCTCTTCAGCCGAATTATGAGCGGGCAAGTTCAATGGGACGGGCACTTCCGTACTAGGAGATCTCCGTCTTATATCGTCGGCCTCCCAGAATGGACGGAGCAGATTCTATAGTTTCATCGGGAGACTTTGGATAACGCTGGCATTTATGGTGTTTTCTGAGTCGCACAAGGCACTATAAAATACTCTTATGTAATGAGAAAAATATGAAAGATATTTTGATTAAAAAAAGAGAGTCCTTTTTGGGTGTAATTGGGACATAAGGATTTTGAAAGTTTTCGGATTGGTATCTCCTTGAACAGTAGTATAAGTTCTTCATCTTCTTCCCTTATGGATGTAGACTTGAGGCCAAACCACATAAATCATTATGTGTTTTTATATTTGTTTGTGTATTGTCTTCTCCTTATTACTATTTGTGTTAGTTTTTCACAACAAATTGTTGTGTTAAAGAGCTACCTAAGATAAAAGCATTTAAATTCCATGCAAATAATCATAAATGGAGGGGGGAGAACGTACTTGTAAGCAAGAAGGAGAAATAATGCTTTACAACACACAAACTTTGCAAAACATGCAGACCAAAATAAATAAATAAATAAATTATTTCCCGATCTAAGAAATCAAAAAGGCACAAAAATAAAAATAAAAATGAAACTAAACGTAAGCATTTGAGGAGCTAAGATTGCAATTTGAGTCCAAGCATATGACATTAGGTAGTTACCAGAGGCAGATTACTAACCTGAGAGATGACAGAGTCCATTGCTTCAATTTCACTATCTCACAATTCCAAGCGTTTCAAGAGTGAGAGGTCTGAGCAAGGAAACAAAAAGTTAAAAGCATTAATTCATAGCAAAACTCGTAATTACAGATCCAAAAACAAGTATGAATATCCTCATGGTATACCTAGTAGCCATTGCTTCTTTAGCAAAGACCATTGATTGGAGCATGATTACCACAACCCACCAACTAAACAATATATCAATTCATCTTCATGAAATTCCAAAAATCTTTACATTCCACCGGTTCAATATGTTGACATTATCTTGAATGTACAATATACCAGTGACACATTATTCTCAATAGAATTTCTTAGAATTATCAAGATAATCTAAAACCAAATACCAAGTAATTTTTTTTCCTTTCATCTAAACCAAGAGTTCATTTATGCAAGCAGACTGGAAATTCTCCATTGAATTAAATGGTTAACAAATATATCAATATAAAATCTATTCTTACACTAGTGATACCGCACACAAACATAATCAATATTTCTAATGCAAGCTAAACCAAAATGATAAACATTCTTCAAGTAACTTCATATGACCATATTCCCAGACACAGAGGTATTTCATAAACAACTTCAGGAAATTGTATGCCTTGTATGTCGATCTATAGCTCTTACTCAACTTTAACAAAGACAGACTGTAAATACACCTTGTGGATTTCACAGAACAAGGTGCTCCCTTTGGAGAAAACTCCAGCTTTCTTGATCAAGTGTTATTAGACTTGGACAATCGAACATACAATCATAGAAAGAGAACTTATTCAGCACCTGTATCTCAGCAGATTTCTTATATTCTGGCTTAAGCTCCTAAGTTCCTTCATTAGATCCTCTTTCATTGTACACGCAGAGCTCATTGAGTATCTATTTCAAAAAAAAATTGCTTCTTCTTTTGTGATAAGCAAGCAAAAAGACATATTAACAACGCCTATCGAAAAAGGCACACCAGAGTACATGGCTTGTATAGAAGGGCATACTAGTACGCCATGTAATTGTCATTTTTAATACAAACATCAGGTGATAAGAATATTTATGTAAGGTAACCTATAAAAAAGTAATTAAGCCAGAATAATATGCCAATTCCAATGTTTATAAAACACCCAGGCAAATCCATTTTACCACTTAAAGAAGACAATTATCAAATGATCAGCCAATGTTTATATTGAAGGGAATTAAGCCGAATTTTCAACTTGTGAGAAACAAAAAAAAAATAGAGAAAATACACGTAAAAGAAAAACAATCACACGCACAAGACAGTATTTACGTGGTTCGGCAATTTGTCTACATTCACGGAGTTGTAGGGATATCACTCTTATTAGGGAAGAATACAGAGTAAACTTTTGGCTACAATATTTTCTCTCTATAAAACACAACAACAACACCACACTAAAAAACCCTAATTATAGAAAAACGGTTCCACAATGGGCTAAATGGGTCCAAAAAAATTTTCCCGGGGACAGCCAGGAGGCTTGTCCATGGAGCAAAGGCTTGGGCCGATAGGCCCAAGCTACAGCGCTCATAGACTAAGCCTTGGTAAATCTCCCATTAAAAAACCACGCAATATTATTCAGGTCGGGTCGTCAAACCGGATCAAATAAAACTAGGCTCCACAAAGCCTGACATATATTGCACTTTCATGAAACATTTCATCACAGGCAACTGACACGTTCCAAAGGAGAGCCATTAACTTAGAACAATTCTGCAATACCGAAGCAATCAAAAGACATCCTGCAGGTTGGTCCGTCTCCTGGACTAGCTGCTTTAAGGCCCAATTAGGTTGCCTTTCAAAAAGCCTGAACATAATATCTTCCAGTTCCCCACGATCCCTTCTAGTTCTTTTGATGTCAGATCCCTTAACTGGTGCAGTTTTCTTCTTATCTTGCCAGAGATGGTTGACCATAAATAATACATATTTGTTGCTCTTCGTAGGATATAGTCTTGGCAATTTTGGTAGTAAATAGAAAAATAAAAATAAAAAATAAGTAATTGAGAACACTCTTACATATTAAAATGATTAATAGGTTTAAGATTACTTAAAATATTATGTTACACATACAAATTATTAAGCTGGGGGTTCACTTGAATTAGGTAGCATGAAGCATGTGGGCCAGTCAGATCTAGTTCGGGAATTTCCAAATTAGCAGCATGTTTTATGTTTTAACTGAAGTAGCATGCATGAATAGTGCCAAGACAGAAGTTGAATACCTTAGAACTGGATGCAATCAGACCAACCATTCCGGGCATAGGCCTCATATGCACTCCAGTCATTATCAATCACCTTTTGAATAAATTAAAAAGAGAGAAAAAAAAAATCGACCATTATAATCATATGCAACAAAAAAAGGCCAAAGTAATAACAAAAGAAAAAAAAATGCAAGTGAGATGAGCTACCTGAATTTGTCTATTCTTAATCATAGATTTATTTGTCCTTTCACGGCACAATTTTCCATACTCAATATTTTCTTTGTGGGGCTTCGTGCCAAATTTATGCTCCACTTTCCCTTCCATTGCAACTCTACCTACAAAAGAATGCAATTTCCTTCCAAAGTTCTTGACAGATAAAAAACCATGTGGTGTTCTTTAATTTTAGGCTAAGCTCTCCATTCCTCAGTTGGACTCATATTCCATGGCATCTTTTTGTTGGATGTGACACCATTTGTTTGTGAACATCAACTGCACAGAGAAACCGTATCACTCTTTGCGATTTCTTTTTTCTTTTTTTTTTCTTTTTTTTTTATAAGAAACAATGATCGTGATGAAAGATTTACTACCATATCTTTATATTCTCAGTCAATTAACCAAGAAAGTTACAGAAACCATGAAGTAAGAACTTTTTGACTTATCTGAATAGGCAATTTTAAATTCATCACCTAGCATTTACAACCATGTAAAGGCAAGAAATATTAGCCACTCAGCAGAATGACGCCCTTTGAAAGCCGTTTGTGAATGACAAAACTCACAATTGCAAAATTAAATTTACTGGAAACATAGAGAAAATTGTTAAAAAGAACAATTATAAGATATCATAGAGAAATTTAGGTGGTGTTTGTTTTTTTTGCTTTTTGCTGAAAATCATTTAGTTTTAGAATTTAGGTTATTTGTTTTTTTACTTTTTCATGACTTATTATAAACTTTTTACTAATTAGAAAAAACCAAAATATGTAGCTTTTTCTAAATAGAAAAAATAACATAATGGTTTTTTTTTTACTTTTTAATACTTAATGGAAATAAAATACTACAAAAACAAACAACCTAATATTTAATACTTTTAAGTATTAAGGTTCTATTTAGAATTAAGTAAAAAAACAAACACCACCTTAGATAGCTATTAGGTTGCGCCAATATTACTGATGATGATGCGCCAATGATGGGAGAACTGATGATGTGGTCAATTGATGACAGTGCTTTAATCTGATCGATCCGGAGCTGCAATAATGGAGGTCTTCAAGGGCTGGTACATGATGGAATCCACTAATGCGCTGCTTCAGTTATGGAGGCTCCAATTGGTGCTATCTGTTGGCGAGAAGAAAATCAGATATCAAGTCAATGAAATTGTTGGTGAGTGATGATGGCTTGTTGTCCAGGTGCTGATGGAGATGGTGCGCCTTTTGTCCAGATATCAAGCTGATGCACTTGAAGATGAATGTTCAGATGATGATCCTCAAATGAAGCCTTGCTTATGAAGATCTGTCACCATCCAGATACAAAAGCTGCTGGTAGATGATGATCCGAAAAATAATAGACAGCTCGTTCTCCTATCCTCTTCAGAATGCTAAAAAAAAATCCCATTAAACCAAATGCGTGATGATCAAATCTGTGAATCTGCTGTGGATATGTTTTTGATGTCGATGTGATGCACCTTTTCCGAAAAATCAAGATTCAAACAATAAATTAATAAATAAATGATGATCAGATACGGATATGAGAGGATGGTGAAAACTAAAGTTGGATATCTGATTATAGAACCGAAAATGATCAAATCTCAGCCGGTGTGTCATGATCGTGATGAATTGCAGAGAATGATAATGGCGGTGATTATCAGTATCAAGAACTGGTCTGCGCGTTGCTTTGATGAGTTGTCGTTCTCAGTGCACTGGTGTAGATATGCAGAAGATGACTATAGAGAAGGCTTGTCTCCTCCAACTAATGGCGCGCCTGTGGAATGGGAAAACACAACCAAGCTTAATTTTATTACTAAGTATACAATATCTTGTAAATTAGTTTGCAATAATAATTAAATTGAATCATTAATCAAGAGTTATAAGCAATAAATGATTTCGAGGAAAAATTACATACAATCATGGATCATCACAAATCAAAACTAAATATTTAAATAAATCAAGAGTTATAGGAAACAAATGATTTCAAGAAAAATTTAATTTTTCAACAAATGATTTCAAGAAAAAATTAGTAATATCATGGATTATTACTAAGTATACAATATTTTGTAAATTAGTTTGTAATAATAATTAAATTGAGTCATTAATCAAGAATTATAAGAAACAAATTATTTCAAGAAAAAGTACATACAATCATGGATCATCACGAATCAAAACTAAAGATTTAAATAAAAATTTTCAATAACATAGATTAATCAAGAGTTATAGGAAACAAATAATTTCAAGAAAAATTATATACAGTCATGAATGATCACAAATCAAAACTAAAGATTTAAATAAAAATTTTAAATAACATGGATTAATCCGAAGTTATAAGCAACAAATGCAACAAATGATTTTGAGAAAAATTATATATAGTCATGGATCACCAAGAATAAAAATTAAATACTTCAATAAAAATTTTACATAACGCGGATTAATCAAGAATTATAAGCAACAAATGATTTCGAGATAAATTATGTATAGTCATGCATCATCAAGAGTCAAAACTAAAGATTTAAATAAATTTTTTAAATAACATGGATTAATCAAGGATTATAAAAAACAAATGATTTCAAGAAAAATCATATTGTCATGGATCACCAAGAATCAAAGCTAAAGATTTAGATAAAAATTTTAAATAACATGGATTAATCAAGAGTTATAACCAACAAATGATTATTTAATCAAGCATCATCAAGAATCAAAAATAAAGATTTAAATAAAAATTTTAAATAACATGGATTAATCAAGAATTATAAAAATAAAATAAAAAACAAATGATTTCAAGAAAAATTATATTGTCATGGATCACCAAGAATCAAAGCTAAAGATTTAGATAAAAATTTTTAAATAACATGGATTAATCAAGATTTATAACCAACAAATGATTATTTAATCATACATCATCGAGAATCAATAATAAAATTTTTAACTAACATGGAATAATCAAGAATTATAAACAACAAAAGATTTAAATAAAAATTTTAAATAACATGAATTAATCAAGAATTATAAACAACAAATGATTTTGAGAAAAAGCATATAGTCATGGATCATCAAGAATCGAAACTAAAGATTTAAATATAATTTTTAACTAACATGGATTAATCAAGAATTATAAGCAACAAATGATTATTTCAAGAAAAACTATACACCGTCAGGAATTATCAAGAATTAAAACTAAAAATTTGAATATAATTTTTAATTAACATGGATTAATCAAGAATTATAAGCAGCAAATCATTACTTAAAAAATTATACACAATCATGGATCATCAAGAATTAAAACCAAAGATTTAAGTAAAATTCATAAGTAACATGGATTAATCTAGAATTATAAACAAAAAAATGATTTTGAGAAAAATTATAGTCATGGATCGTCAAGATTCAAAACTAAATATTTAAATAAAATTTTTAACTAACATGAATTAATAAAGAATTATAAGCATCAAATGATTATTTTAAGAAAATTATACATAGTTAGTGATCATCAAGAATCAAAACTAAAGATGTGAATAAATTTTTTAACTAACATGGATTAATCAAGAATTATAAGCAACAAATGATATCGTGAAAAATTATATATAGTCGTAGATCATCAAGAGTCAAAACTAAAGACTTAAATAAAATTTTCAACTAACATGGATTAATCAAATGTTATAAATAGAAAATGATTTCGAGATAAATTATATAGTCATAGATCATCAAAAATCAAAGTTAAAGATTTAAATAAAATTTTAAATAAACATGGATTAATCAAGAGTTATAAACAACAAATGATTCCAAGAAAAATTATATAGTCGTGGAACATCAAGTACCAAAACTAAAGATTTTATTAAAAAAATTTAACAACGTGAATTAATCAAGAGTTATAAGCAAGAAATGACTTCAAGAAAAATTATATACAGTCATGGATAATCAAGAATCAAAACTAAAGATTGAAATAAAATTTTAAACTAACATGACAACAAATGATTTCGAGAAAAATTATAACGTCGTGGATCATGAAGAATCAAAACTAAAGACTTAAATACAATTTTGAATTAACACAGATTAATCAAGAATTATATAGAGAAAATGATTTTGAGAAAAATTATATACAGTCATGGATCATCAAGAATCAAAACTAAAGATTTAAATAAAAATTTTAACTAACATGGTTTAATCAAGAATAATAAGCAACAAATGATAAATTCAAGAAAAATTATACACCAACTTCATTGGATGATTCAATTGATGTTGGAGTTGTTGCTTCTGCTTCTTGATCTATAACCACTGTTTCAATACCTTCCACAACTTCTTCTTCACTCTCAGAGAAAGCATCTTCACCTTCAACACTATCTTCCCAGACCAGTATATCACGCTTCACTTCTTCAACTGTCCTCCCCCAATTCCAGCCTTTATCCTCTTCGAAACTCACATCTCTGCTCACTATAATTCTTCTAGTAGTTGGATCAAACAACCGATAAGCTTTAGATTCATGACTTACTCCAAGTAAGACGCACTGAAGACTTTTGTCATCCAGCTTTGTTCTCTTCTGAACTGGCACATGTACATGAGCTAGGCACCCAAAAACCCTAAAGTAGTCCACTTTGGGTTTAACTCCACTCCACATCTCTTCTGGGGTCTTGTCTTTCACTACTAATGTCGGACTCCTGTTGAGAACATGCACTGTCCATCTTGCAGCTTCTGGCCAGAATGCTTTTGGCACTTGTTTGTCACAAAGCATGCACCAAACCATATTCATGATAGTTCGATTTTTGCGTTCAGCTACCCCATTTTGTTGTGGGGTATAAGATGTTGTTAGCTACCTGCTTATACCATTGATTCTACAAAACTCATTAAACTCATTGGAGGTGAATTCTCCTCCTCTATCAGTGTGTAAACAACAGATAAGTGCACCTAACTCCTTCTCAACCAAGCTCTTATAGTTTTTGAAAATTGTAAATGCTTCAAACTTTGCAACCAAAAAATATATCCACACCTTTCTACTAAAATCATCGATAAAGGTTATAATATACCTTTTGTTACTGTTGGATTCAGGAGTAATAGGGCCGCAGATATCAGCATGAACGAGCTGCAATTTTCGGGAAGCTCTCCACCGACTCTTCTTTGAAATAGCATTTCTGTGTTGCTTTCCCACAAAGCATTCATTGCAAGCTATAGTTGACGCTCTGAGAAGTGGTAGACCCTTCACCATCTCTTTGTGTTGCAAAGTCCTCAACCCTTTGTAACTCAAATGCCCAAACCTACGGTGCCACAACTTTGAATTATCTTATGTGACTGTTTGCAGGCATGTCGAGGTCTCAAGCACCACATTAGCCAATAATACAAACATCTGATTTGTTGTCATCTTTGTCTGCATAATCAATCCTCTTCTAGGGTGGTATAACTTGCATTCCCCATTTTGTATAATTATAGCTAAACCCTTTTCTTGAAGTTGGCCTATACTCAGCAAATTATTCTTCAAAGCAGGAACATAGTAAACATCAGTGACTACCTAAGTTGAGCCATTAATCTCGTGTCGGATGTTGCCTTTGCCCATCACTCCCATCCTTGTATTATTGTCGAGCTTCACTGAGTGCCTGAAAACCTCATCAATGTTAGAGAACCACTGCTTATTCCCACACATGTGATTGCTGCAACCCGAGTCGAGAAACCACACATCTTCTCATTTCAAGTTTTTGACTTCATCATACGACATGAGGAGCATCTCTTCTTCTTCATCGAACTCAGCATAGTTTGCACTCTTCTCCCAACTAAGGCATTCATATTGGAAGTGCCCTAGTTTATGGCATTTAAAACACTCCACTGTGGCCTTGTTTGCAAAGTATCTTCCTCTGCCTCTCCCGCGGCCTCAAACAAAACTTCGACCTCTGCCTCTTCCTTCATACCTTTCTCCATACGAAACCTTTAAAACTTGTTCATCCCTTGCATTTCCACTATGACAATTCATTCTCTGTTCATGAACCAAAAGGCTGCTTTGAAGCTCGTCAATGGTCATTGTGTCCACATTATTGGACTCTTCTATTGAGCATACCACATAGTCAAACTTGGAAGTCATCGATCTCAAGATTTTCTCCACAATCACGTTCTGCCCCATTATTTCTTCATGTGCTTTCATCTTGTTTGCAATAGTCAAAACTCTGGCAAAGTACTCATCAACCTTCTCACCCTCTTTCATCTGTAGGATCTCAAACTCTTTTCTAAGAGCTTGTAGTTGAGCTCGTTTAACTCTGGTGGAGCCCAGATACTTCTGCCTCATTGAATCCCATATACTCTTTGCTGTGCTCTTGTCAAGAATTGTCTCCATAATGGTCCTATCAATCGATTGAAATAGGTAGTTCTTGATCTTCATATCCTTTAGCCTTGCCTCTTCAACTTCATTTCTTTGTGCTTGAGTAGGCATTGATCCTCCGGCTATTGAAGGAATCCCATTCTCTACTATGCTCCAATACTCCTTTGAATGGAGAAAATTCTCCATTAACATGGCCCAATGGTCATAATAACCATCAAACCTTGGAACTGCCGGTTGAGCAAAGTTTTCTGTTGCCATGTTCACTCACTCCACCTTCCTTTCTTTTTTATTCTCTCTTCTCACACTCTATAAAAAATTTGAGTTGCTTTTTCCGATAGGATTCCATCGGGAATCGGGAAAAGGCAAAGGGCACAGTATTTAGGAGCTTATTAATACAATACTTGCTGTCGTTAGGGCTGTCTTTCCGGGACTGTCCGCTTTCAAACTTAGACTATACTAAACGTGAATTTAGAGTACGAGTTTGATATAAAGCTGCTATGATTAAGATAAACATCTAGTCGAGGCTTGCCAGATCCATGGACCCATTCAAAAGGCGCCCCGGCTGCTTATTTACACCCCCTAGTCAAACCATGGCCATTCAGAGGATGGGCAGTTGACTTGATTGGCAAAATTTATCCGCCATCAAGTAAGCAACATACATTTATACTTGTTGCGATTGATTATTTCACCAAGTGGGCGGAAGCCATCCCTTTAAAAAATGTGAATCAAGAGGTAGTCATCAAAGTCTTGAAAGAAAACATTATTAGGGATATCAAGAATCAAAACTAAAGGTTTAAATAAAATTTTCAACTGAAATGGATAAATGAAGAATTATAAGCAACAGATGATTTCATGAAAAATTATATACAGTCGTCGATCATGAAGGGTCAAAACTAAAGATTTAAATAAAATTTTCAAGTAACATGGATTAATCAAGAGTTATAAACAGTAAATGATTTTGAGAAAAATTACATACAGTCATGGATCATCAAGAATAAAAACTAATTACTTGAATACAATTTTTAACTAGTATGGATTAATCAAGAATTATAAACAACAAATGATTTTAAGACAAATTATATATGGTCATGGATCATCAAGATTTAATACTAAAGATTTAAATAAAATTTGTAACTAACATGGATTACTCAAGAGTTATATGCAACAAATGACTATTTCAAGACAAATTATAAATAGTCAAGGATCATAAAAAAATCAAAACTAAATATTTAAATAAAATTTTTCACTAGAATGGATTAATCAAGAATTATAAGCAACAAATGATTTCCAAAAAAAAAAATTATATGCAGCCATGGATCATCAAGAGTCAAAACTAAAGATTTAAACAAAAGTTTTAACTAACAAGGATTCACCAAGAGTTATAAGCAACAAATGATTTAAAGAAAAGTTATACACAATCAAGGATTATCAAAAATCAAAACTAAAGATTTAAATTACATGGATTAATAGAGAATTATAAGCAATAAATGATTTCGAGAAAAATTATATACAATTGTGGATTACCAAGAATCAAAACTGAAGATTTAAATAAAATTTTTAAACAACATGGATTAATCAAGAGTTATAAGCAACAACTGATTCCGAGAATAATTACAAATAGTTATAGATCATCAAGAATCAAAACTAAAGATTTAAATAAAATTTTAAACTAACATGGATTAATCATGTTTCATAAATAACAAATGGTTTTTGGAAAAATTATATGCAGACATGGTTCTTCAAAAACCGAAACTAAAGACTTAAATACAATTTTTAACTAACATGGATTAATCAAGAATTATTAACAAGAAATAATTTCAAGAAAAATTATGTAGTCATGGATCATCAAAAATAAAAACTAAAGATTTAAATAAAATTTCCAGCTAAAATGGATTAATAAAAAATTATAAGCAACTGATTTTGAGAAAAACTATATATAGTCATTGATCATCAATAATCAAAACCGAAGATTTAAATAAAATTTTCAACTAACATGGATTAATTAGGAGCTATATGCAACAAATGATTTCAAGAAAAATTATAAATAGTCAAGGATCATCAAGAATCAAAACTAAAGATTTAAATAAAAAATTTAACTAACATGGATAATTAGGATTTATAAACAACAAATGATTTTGAGAAATATTGTATTGTCATGGATCATCAAGAATCAAAACTAAAGATTTAAATTAAATTTTAAATTAACATGGATTAATCAAGGTTATAAGCAACAAATGGTTTTGAGAAAAATTATATATAGTCGAAGATATTCAAGAGTTAAAACTAAAGATTTAAATAAAAATTTTAACTAGCATGGATTAATCAAGATTTATAAGCATCAAATGATTATTTCAAGAAAAATTATAAAATTAAAAAAAAAAAAAAAAAACTAAAGATTTCAATAAAATTAAAAAAAAAAAAAAAAAAAAAAAAAGATTAACATGGATTAATGAAGAATTATAAACAATAGATAATTTCGAGAAAAATTATATACAGTCATGGATCATCAAAAATCAAAACTAAAGACTTAAATAAAATTTTAAACTAACATTGAGTAAACCAAAGTTATAAACAACAAATGATTTTGAGAATAGTTATATACATTCATGGATCATCAAGAGTTAAAACTAAAGATATAAATAAAAATTTTAACTAACATGAATTAGTCAAGAGTTATAAGCATCAAATGATTATTTCAAGAAAAATTATACACAGTCAAGGTTCATCAAGAATCAAAACTAAAGCTTTAAATAAAAATTTTAACTAACATGGATTAATCAAAAGTTATAAGCAACAAATGATTTCAAGAAAAATTATATATAGTCATGGATCATCAAGAGTGAAAACTAGAGATTTGAACAAAATTTTTAACATACATGGATTTATCAAGAGATATAAACAACAAATGATTTCAAGAAGAATTATACACATTCAGAGATCATAGAGAATCAAAACTAAAGATTTAAATAAAATTTTTAAATACCATGGATAAATCAAGAGTTATAAGCAATAAATAATTTCGAGAAAAATTAAATACCATCATGGATCATCAAGAATCAAAACTAAAGATTTAGATCAAATTTTAAACTAACATGGATTAATCAAGAGTTATAAACAACAAATGATTTGAGAAAAATTATATTGTCATGGATCATCAAGAATCAAAACTAAAGACTTAAATACAATTTTTAACTTACATGGATTAATTGCGAATTATAAACAACAAAAGATTTTGTGAGAAATTACATACAGTCATGGATCATCAAAAATGAAAACTAAAGATTTTAATAAATTTTTTTAACTAACATGGATTAATCAAGAATCATAGACAACAAATGATTTTTTGAAAAATTACATAGTCATGGATCATCAAGAATCAAAACTAAAGATCTAAAGAAAAATTTTAACTAACATGGATTAATCAAGAATTTTAAGCAACAAATGATTTTGAGAAAAATTACATATAGAATACCTCCAAAATTTTGTGATTCCCCTCTCTTAAAAAATTGGTGATCATCTGCTTCTAAAAGTTGTCCACTTCACCTGTGCGTGTTCTCATTTTCTAGAAACCCTTCAAATGCAGTCACAAATCACCCCCCTTGAATCCTGTGTTGCTCGTGAATTTTTCCTTGACTGATATGTTGGAAAATTTTTATATGGGCTAACATTAATTGAATAATTTGTATTTGCAAAAATGGGTTAATGGATAGTCTATTCTATAATGAGCCCAATTAACTAGTGATCACATTTTGGATTGGGTTTTGCATCTTTTGAGTAGAAGCTCAGTTGAGTGGCAAGTGTAGGCTATGGGTCTCATTGAAGCCCATTATGGGAGGGCCCAATGAAAATCCAATTTGAGTTATGCTAAGTCCCCTCTCTAATCTAGATAAAAAGGGTTTTTCTGTGTTCCCATAGAGCCACCATAGCTATTATCAAGATCATAGAGAGGAAGACTTGGTTACAACAATCAATCACGTTTTTTTATCATGGCTCAAATAGGTATGTTCTTTATAGTGATTTCTTATTGTTAGTATCCTTTAATCATGTATGATTAATTTATGTGATTATGTAAATATTTTTACATGTGGTATCAGAGCCTGATTTACATGATTTAAGATCTACATTTGGAAATCGAAAATAAAATTTTTAGTTTCTTATTTTTTTTCTTTTTGAAGCCGAATCTGTGATCCATGAATGTGTATGTTTTTTTTTAGTTTCTTTTGATTGTGAAACTTTAGGCCTTTTGTTCCTCTTGTCACAAGCTTCAAATTGATATATCATATGTACAATTTCGTTGTTTAAATTGAGAGTAATTAAGTTTTTAAATTTTCGGAATTTTCTTGTTTAAAGATTCAAGAAAAATTTTATTTGTTCAAATTATTGTGTTTTACTCAAATTAAACTCTTAGATTTTGTTGTTTACATATATTATAGTTGATATGTAGCATCAATTTCAATTTTTTTGCTCAATTTGGTGAAAATTGAAAATTCGAAAATATGGGTATGAACCCTAGAAAATTCATTTTTAAAAAAAAAAAAAAAAATTGAGCAAGATTGAGAAGTTTTTTTGTTTAATTAATTGTTGTAGAGAGATTTCTTATATTGTTAAGATAAAAATACATGTAAAATGAGGCCGAAATAGGTGTTAAAATAGAGTTTTTCAATCTTGGCTATGGAGGTATGAAAAATCGAATTTTGTTAATCAATTATAGAGATCTTTAAGTTGTTTTTTGGATGATTAAATGTCCTAGAATTGTTAGAAACAACCTAAAGTTTAAAACCCCTCAAGATCCCGATCAAAAAAACCTTTTTTTTCAATTGTTTGTAATCTGGGTTGCAACCGGGTCATTTGACCCGTATTGCAGAATTTTGGACCCAATGCTGGAGGTCGAAGATGACCTCCAGCACATGCCACACGTGCCACATGTGTCACACGTTCCCCACTCGTTGGTCAAGTGTGTGAGGCGCGTGTAACCTCATCCAATGTCCGTTTTGAGCCCCGTTTTTTTCTGTGCGTTCGTTTTTTTGTAATCTATTTTTCTGGATATATTATTTTATTTTTTGGGGATCAAAAATATTTATTAAATAATTATTACTTATTTATGTGATTTAATTAGCTTAAAATTATTTTTTTGGTATGATTTTCTATTGAGAATTTACCAGAAATTATGCTAATATATATGGAATAAGAGTGTAGTACTCACTCTCTCTAGATTGAAACTTTTTCATGCATACTCTCCTACTTGGTCTAAATCACATAAACTAGTTAAATAATTAGTTTAAAGTGTAATAAAAAAAATTGTTGTTCAAATTCTTGCAACTATAATTGATCATATGCATATATATCGCTAATATGCACTATTGTTGTTGGGCAATTTTTTTTAATTTACCCAATTTCGGAACGTTGCATGTGAATTGTTGAGGTTATTTCACCAAAGTGATTTAACCATCAAAATTTGCAAGTTTATGAGTTCCTATTTTGTTGATGGGGAAAATTTTAGATTAATCTGTACAATCACCTGCCCAAAGGGGGTTATTGTGCAAATTAATTTAACAACATGAGGATATTGAATGAGATAAATAATTTGATAAATTTATTTGCCCAAAGGAAATAAATTTTAATGAATTATTTGTTGATCTTCATGCTTAGAGAATAGTTGTTTATTGTGGACTCTGCCCAAAGGGGAGTTTATGATAGTACAATTGATTCTTGTATTGTATTACTTATGATTATTTAAGTTTTTTTTACCTATTGCCCATAATTGATCTAGTTGCAAAATTTTGTCAATCATTTTCCTTTGCTGTGAACAACAATAATGCTATAATTGAAATTTTAAGTGGGTCGAACTATAAGAGATGGAGATCAGACATAGAGTTTGTTTTAGGAATGATGGACTTGGACATGGCTCTACGTGAAGATGAACCTCCTAAGCCTACTAATGAAAGCACTGAAGCTATGAGAGCTCATTATGCGAAATGGGAAAGATCGAACCGTTTGAGTCTTATTTCAATCAAGAGGTCCATTTCTGAGCATCTCCTTGGAGGAATACCTGAGAGCAACAATGCTAAGGAATTTCTCATTGCTGTGGCAAATAGATACCAAACATCTGACAATGCTGAAGCTGGGCATTTTATGGATGAATTGATGAATATGAGGTATGATGATTTGAAAGGGGTTCATGAGTATATCCTAAAAATGGTGCATCTTCAGACTAGATTGAAAGCACTAGACATTCCCATTCCCGATAAGTTTATTATTCATCAAGCCCTCAATACTCTGTCATCTTCTTTTAGCCAAATCAAGACTGCATACAATACCCTGAATCAGTCTTGGGGTATGAATGACGTGATCAGTGTGTGGCTGAGGAAGAAAAGCTGAAAAGAGAAAAGAATGAATCTGCTCATCTCGTTGCTCTTGGAAAATCGAATAATTAAAAAAGAGTTGAAAAGACTAGAAAGCCCAACTTCCATAGTCATAAGAAAAATAAGAATTTCAAGAAGAGTGGGAGTGAAAAGTAGAAGAATGGAAATGCCAAGAACACAGACCTTAAGTGCTATCATTGCAACAAAAAGGGTCACAAGAGGGTTGATTGCTTTAAGTTTAAGAATTGGTCAGAGAAGAAAAATAAGGAACATGGTATGTTATCTGCCTATGTCTGTTTTGAATCTAATTTAGTTAATGTTCCTTTAGATTCATGGTGGCTTGACAGTGGTGCTACTGTTCATGTTGCAACTTCTTTACAATGGATAAGAAATCTGAGGAAGCCAAGTGAAAAAGAGTCAAAGCTTAAAGTTGGCAGTGACATCGAGATTGATGTTGAGCATATTAAGGTTGCTATTTTAGAATTAGATTCTGGTTTTCAGCTTGTTTTGGATAATGTTTTTTGTGAACCTTCGTTTAGAAGGAAGTTAATTTCCTTTTCAGTGCTTGATAAAGCTGGATATAGTTTCACTTTTGAAAATAAAAGAGTTGATGTAATTTATGACTCTAAAGTGATTGGCAATTGTGTTTTGTCTTACGGGCTTTATAGATTGTCGTTGTTATCTACTTGTTCTTACAATGTTGAAAACAATGTTGCTAAAAGACCTTTGACTAAGGAAAGATCTTCATTATTATGACATAAGCGTTTGGGACACATTTCTAAAGAACGAGTAGAACGCTTAATTAGTTCTGGGATTCTTCCCCGCCTTGATTTTGATGACTTAGAAATTTGTGTTGATTATGTGAAAGGAAAATTGACAAAGAATAAGAAAAAAGGTGCAACTCGTAGTCAAAATTTGTTGGAGATTGTTCATACAGACATTAGTGGACCTTATTCCACTATCTTGTGTGGCAACAAGTACTTCATTACATTCATTGATGATTTTTCCCGTTATGGCTATGTATTTTTTATCAAAGAAAAGGCAGATGCTCTTGAAATGTTCAAAGTCTTCTGAACTGAAGTTGAGAAACAACTGGGGAAAGTCATCAAAATTGTGAGATCTGATCGAGGTGGTGAGTATTATGGGAAGCATGGTGATGCTGGACAACAAAAGGGACCTTTTGCAAGGTACTTACAAGATAATGGTATTGTTGCTCAGTATACTATGCCTAGTAGTCCTGAACAGAATGGCGTAGCAGAAAGGCGTAATCGCACTCTTATGGAAATGAAGAGGAGCATGATGGGTAGATCAAATTTGCCAGAATACTTATGGAGTGAAGCCATTAAAACAGCAACCTACATTCTGAACCGTGTTCCTAGTAAGTCTGTGCCTAAAACACCATTTGAACTATGGACAGACAGAAAACCCAGTTTGAATCATTTTAAAGTATGGGGATGTCCAGCTGAGGTGAAAATCTATGATCCTTCTTTAAAGAAGACGGATTCGAGTACTACTAGGTGCTACTTTATTGGGTATCCTAGTCACTCAAAAGGATACAAGTTTTATTGTTCGACTCGTGGCACTAGAATTGTTGAGTCTCAAGTGGCAAAGTTTTTAGAGTTGGATGTTGTTGATAGTATACCCTCTCAATCCGATGAAAGAGTGGAACCCATGGATGTTATTTCTTTACGTTTTCCAGTCTCAGACGTTAACCTTGATGTTGGAGCTTTTGATTCTGGGATTCAACAAGGAGTTGCTGTTGTCAATTTCCCTACTGTCGAAATAAACCCTATTGTGGATGAGATTCCTCCTATGGAAATGAGGATATCACAAAGAACTAGGAGACCTGCCTTATCTAACGATTATTATGTTTACCTTGGAGAGGGAGAGTATGACATTGGAGAAGAAGTGGACCCTACCACTTATTGTGAAGCTCTCAGTAGTGATAAGGCAAATGAATGGTTGATTGCCATGAGAGATGAGATGCAATCTATGTCAGACAATGATGTTTGGGAACTTGTTGTTCTTCCCAAAGGATATAAACCCATTGGATGCAAATGGGTATTCAAGACCAAAAGAGACAACAAAGGAAATGTTGAAAGATACAAGGCTCGGTTGGTTGCTAAAGCGTATACACAGCGAGAGGGCATTGATTTCACAGAGACTTTCTCACCAGTCTCTACCAAAGATTCCTTTAGGCTAGTTATGGCTTTGGTAGCTCGTTTTGACTTAGAGTTTCATCAGATGGATGTCAAGAGAGCTTTTCTCAATGATGATTTGAGTGAGGAGGTCTACATGTCACAACCTGAAGGATTTGAGGAAAATGGAAAAGAGAACATGGTATGCAGATTGAAAAGGTCAATTTATGGTCTCAAGCAAGCTTCTCGCTAGTGGTACTTGAAATTTGACAAAATTGTGACGTCTTTTGGTTTTATAGAGAACAAGTTTGATCAGTGTGTTTACATGAAGGTTAATGGGAGCAAATACATTTTCATGGTTCTCTATATCGATGACATTCTACTTGCTAGTAGCGATGTGAATCTCTTGAATGATACCAAGCGTATTTTGTCTGCTAATTTTAACATAAAGGATCTTGGAGAAGCATCTTTTTTGTTGGGTATTGAGATTTATCGTGATAGATCTCGAAACCTCCTTGGGCTATCTCAGAAAGCCTATATCAATCGTGTGCTTAAAAGATTCAATATGCAGACGTGCAAAGCTGGTGATGTACCTGTTGTGAAGGGAGATAAACTCAGTAATGAACAGTGTCCAAATAATGATTTGGAAAAGGATGCCATGAAGACTATTCCTTGTGCTAGTGCCATTGGTAGCCTGATGTATGCACAAGTATGTACAAGACCTGATATCACCTTCATTGTTAACGTTCTTGGTAGATATTTATCGAACCCTGGACATGATCATTGGGTTGCTGCAAAGAAAGTCATGAGATATCTACAAAAAACGAAGGATTTTATGCTTGTGTATAGGAGGGTGGATAATCTCGAGGTAGTGGGATACTCAGATTCTGATTTTGGTGGTTGTTCTGATGATCGCAAATCTACTTCAGGATACATTTTTATGTTAGCTGGTGGAGCCATTTCATGGAAAAGTGTCAAACAGAGCCTAATTGCATCCTCAACCGTGTATGCTGATTTTGTAGCTTGTTATGGTGCATCATCATCTCAAGCTGTTTGGCTAAGAAATTTGATTTCAAAGTTGCAAGTTGTTGATTCCATCTTTTGACCCATTGTGATTTATTGTGACAATAATGCAGCTGTGTTCTACTCTAAGAACAATAAGATTAGTACGGGTTCTAAGCATATGGAAATCAAGTACCTTACAGTCAAAGACTTAATGAAGAAAGGAGATATTGTGATTGAGCACATAAGAACTGAGTCCATGCTAGCTGATCCTCTAACCAAAGGTTTAAAGCCCATAATGTTCAAGGAACATGTTGTGAATATGGGTGTCATTAAGTCTTTTGATTCTTTGGTTTAGTGGGAGCTTTTGTGATTTCCCTTATTTCAATTATTGTTTTATGTAAACATTGATCATTATTGTTCTGCGACTTGCAAAATTAAAATCTTTTTATTATGATCATCATAATTAAGTATTATATTATAGCATGTCGTAATTGATGAAATACAAGAACAACATGTTGCTTAGTCTCACCACATTTGAGCATATCTAAAAAAACTTTTGAACAACAAATATGATCATGAATGTTACAACACATCCGAGGACAAAAGGAGGAACAAAATTTTGTTTCCGATCTGAAGTCTTCTTTAATACTTGGTCACCTACTAGTTAGCCAATAACCCAGTTACCTTCTACATGCTCGCCAAATTCAATAGGTGCATCAGGTTTTTTCCATCAAGGCTCGTACATCACTGATTCATGCCTAATTCGTGTAGCTAAAAGCTTGCTTTAACTTGTCCAAGTAGCTCCTCCATCATTTGGCATGCTTGAATTGATTCATAAGCTGATATAAACATGTAAACTTGCCACAAAATGGTTAAAACCAATTACTAAGGACCTTAATGAATTAATTGGGTTAAATGAATATGATTACTACCCAAAGGTGCTTAAAACCATTATAATTAGGTCTACAAAATAGCACTTTTTGGTAGTAATCACACCCCCCAACCGACTCATTGCTAGTCCCTTAGCAATGGAGGAGATAAAAACTAAGTAAACTATAATATACATAAAAGGGATCATGCAAATCACTCCAAAAAATTATATGAGTGGCATGATTGGATCAAACTCTCACATAGCAAGTCAAGGATATAAAACTCAATCATCAACAAGAGTCATCAAATAACTTACCTATCACAACATGAAAAGAGCGGGCATTATGCAAATTTGAGTATCAAAATAATTTCCACTCCCAAAGGACCAACACTTAATCTTCCACAAAAATCTAAGTGTTACTTATTAGTTTCCGAATATAGTATGTCAAACTAATCTCTCCCCTTAACCTAGTTCTTTTCAAAGCTTAGCAAACTAATCAACCTCCAATAGGCTAAGAACGCACCTCTTTTCTTTCACAATTTTTTTCTTGTAGGAGTGCAAAGCTTAAAGGCATTCTTTTCTAAATTGTCCATGTAACGAGGGTCCATCGATGACTCCCAACCAATCAAGGTTTAGGGCATCAAGATTTAAGGATCTTTCAACCACTAACTCCTCGGATTTTACCCCGGACTTTTGAGAATGAATTTTTAAATACCCAAGCACCTACAGTACGCTAAACTCCACCTATTCACCCATGTAACGAGCATTGAGGTCGGTGACTCCTAGCCAATTAAGGCTTAGGGCACCAGGTTTTAAAGATTTTCACCATATACCCCTCAGACCTTGCTCGGGTTTCAAGGCAAGTAAACATTTTTCTTTTTCTTTCTTTTTTCTTCAAAGACTCATTGGCCTTTTACAAGGTGTCCCAACACTATTAATTGAGGTCAAAGGTACCAAGTCTAAATTTTCCCAAGTCAAGGGGGAAAATAGTTTTTCATCTTATAATCGGAACCTATTGTGCACGGTGTGTGGATAGCTTAAAGTGGAAGAACTAAGCTTGAATTCAATAGAAGTTTCAACAATTCATCAACTTTAGTAAGCATGATACAAACTCTAAGACTATGGCAATAAGATAAGAATTTAATTTCTCCCATTTACTTTTGAAAATTTTTCCTTAATAACCATGGAGAATAGAATAAAAACTTAAAAAATTTTAAAATTAAGCAAAAAACAACTAAATTACCAAAATAACTTAGCATTAATAACAATACTTCCTTCCTCAACTCTCCCCCCAACCAAGCTAAACATTGTCCTCAATGTGACAAAGCGATTAAAAAATAGGGAGGAAGTGGTACCTCCTGAGTGACATGGAGTCTGAGTCATATTGGAGAAACCACATGTTTCAAAGAAAACATAAGAGTTAGTGAGTAGAGGAAATAGAAAAATGCCAAGTTTAAACAAAAATGATGTCTATAAATGATGTATCATCAGTAATACATCCAATATAAAACATCACAACATGGAATTATCTATACTAATATAATATGTAAAGACAAAAAGTAAAGAGATGATCAAATAATGGTAAGGTCCTGTGGAGCTGATGCATCTGTGGTGGCCTTCTGAGTGGGTTGGATCAAGACTTTGGCCTCTATTCTGGTATTCTCCTTTGATGGCATAGTCTCCTCAACTGGAGCTCTCAGCTGGAGCTATGGGCTTTGATGGTTTAAGGAGGTCAGAAATGGAGTGAGAGGCTTCATGTGTGTGATCCTAGGGTGCGCGGGGCTCTTTGACTGCTCTGGGGAGCTGAGGCATAGCCTCCTCGGGTCTTAGGAATAATGGAGCAAAGAAATGAGGCTTAGAGGCTTAGGATTGGGAGGGTAGGGATGGAGAAGCTGAAAAATTCGCACAAGGGGGGTGGTGTGCGAAATTTTCGCACAGGGGAGGGCGGTGTGCAAATTTTGCACAAGGCACTGTTCACCCATCCAAATGCAAAATTGTGGCTCCTTCAAATGGCCATAACTTCTTCGTTTCAAATCCAAATTGAGCACCGTTTGAACCACTGGACTCCTGACTTCCTAAGCTTCAAAATGACATATGGTATGCATAATTTGAGCTCCAGAAAGTGCTCCAAAAACGTGTCCAACAGTAGCGAAATGGGTGCGGCTGCAACATTTCCGTTTAAGCTTTGCACAGTCGTCTTCAAACGGCCATAACTTCTTCGTTTCAACTCCAAATCAAGTAACGTTTGAAGCTATAGACTCCTGACTTCCCAAGCTTTAAAACGAGATATAGTAAGCATGAAATGAAATTCAGGAAGTGATCGAAATGTGCCCAACAGTTGCTGAAATAGGGTGGTGCGAATTGCTCTGTTTTCCTCTGTTTCACCTCCATTTTGATTTTTGCAAGCATCGTACCTGCATGAACACTTCAAAACTCATCTTAAAAACATATTAAAACTAAATTAAAGCTAAGAATTCAAACTAAAACATGCATAAAATTAAAGAAAGCATAGAATTTAAATGAAGTTGATAGCATGTACCCCAAAAAGAAGATGAACTATTTAGCTCATCCTCACTCACACACCCACGTCATGCTGAATTCCCCCTGGATCCCAAACAAAATTGGCATCCTTCCCATTTGGTCCAAGGGAATTCGTTTCTCTTCTCTTCCCTGTAGAAGTGGATGCTTTAAAGGGTTCAGGTAACCCTTTATCATCTTGAACCTTATGATTTTCAATAGAAGGTTGATTCATAGAGTTGTCATAGCAATCCCCCACCAAAGTGTTGATCTTCAACACTTTCCTTGATCTTTTTGTATTGGTTCCTTGAAGGTTATGGTGGGGTTGAGGAGGAAGCTTCCTTTTCCCCCTTGCTATGTCGAGATTGGTGAGCTTCTCAATGGAGTCTTGAACTTTTTCTATCCTTAGTGATAGATCATTATAAACCTCCTCCATTCTTACATTTATTGAACTCTCCAAATTATCAATCTTTTCATTAAGATGAGAGTTGATCTTTTGTTGCTCACCTACAAAGTCCTCCACAACTTTGCTTATCTTCAAAATGGCTTGCTCCAATGAAGATGTACTCATTGATGGTTGAGATTGAGGTTGGGTTGTAAGGTTGGGATGGTTATTCCAACTTAAGGTATAGGAGCTTTGGTAACCGCACATGTCTCTCATAGTTGGAATGGTAGGGCACTCCCCTACCGTATGCTCATATGAATCATCTCCATTCAAAGCATACTTACTACCCCATTGGCTTTGTTGAACTTGTCTTTTCCCTAATTCAATCCGATCCCTCATGGATAGGTATGCGAATTTGTCCTTCGGTTGATGTTGAGAGCTTTGATCTTCATGTGGAATTTCCATTTCTAAAAAAAAAATGATATTCAACTAAGGCTTTTTTCAACTTGTACCAGGGTTCCCTCTTGGTCTCGAATCCAACAAGGAATGCACAAATTGAAATTAAAACAAAAATAAAAGAAAAGAGAATAAAAAAATTTAACTAAATAAAAACTAAACTAAAAAAAAAAATTATAAGAAAACTCACCAAACTTGTGATGAAGATCACAAGTTACCCTTAATGGTTGCTTCACTGTGCTTGTGGCACCTTCCCCGGCAACGACGCCATTTGATTCATGCCTAATTGGTGTAGCTAAAAGCTTGCTTTAACTTGTCCAAGTAGCTCCTCCATCATTTGGCATGCTTGAATTGATTCATAAGCTGATATAAACATGTAAACTTGCCACAAAATGGTTAAAACCAATTACTAAGGACCTTAATGAATTAATTGAGTTAAATGAATATGATTACTACCCAAAGGTGCTTAAAACCATTATAATTAGGTCTACAAAATAGCACTTTTTGGTAGTAATCAATCACCCACGTTGATTTAGCTTCACAATGAGTTCTGTACGATTTATAAACATTACCCTTGTAACCAATGACTTGAGCTTGGCATTCAGGTCAAGTTGTGTACACCCCCGGCCTCCTTCCAACAAAAACAACGTAGATCTTGTCTTCGTTTTCCATGTATTTGTTTATACTAAGGCAACCACAGAAACAATCTATTCATGAGGCCTTTCTTTCATATTTTCCTAAAACTTTGATAATATGCTTAATTGAATAAATTAAATATAAAATCTATGCCTTCAAACATACCTAGACAATATGGTTGATATACGTTTGGAATGAAGCTTCCTTACATGGTGCTTTGAACTAGCATTTAAAGTTGAGGTTATACCATTTATATAGTTTGAAGATTGGTTGGAGGGCCTAGTCGTAATATTGGCATGAGAGTCTATCTGTAATAAAGATAACAAGTACAAGACCTATATGAAAGTTTTAAATATAAATACATATGCCTCATAAAAGTGTCATTGTCAAGATAATTTTTAGAAAAATAGTATTCTTGTGACTCATCGCTTTCAGTCAATCGTAAAATTTAATAATATCCTATGACCAAAGTGTTCTTCATGTACATTATAACGTCCTATTGGGTAATCCCGAAAAATCTTCAGAATGAATATATTCGATTCGGTTTGCTATGATACTCAAAATATTATTATTAATATTTAAATTGGCTAAGACAAGGTACTATTTCTGTCCTTCCATGTAACTAGTTCTACGTCATGTGAAACTACAATTTATAGTCATTCTTGTCCTACCAAATTGGAGTTTTTTACTCATATTAATTGGAACGCATACAATCCAATATTTAGATGTAATGCCTCTTCAATCTTAAATTATAATATTGGATAATGACAGCTTGATAACTACAATCCTTGAAGCATTGCTACAGTGTTGTTACAATATGAAGAACTATATGTTAAGAACTTTATTATTATATGAAAATGAATCAATGTTGTTACATGAAAGGGAAAGCTCTAAGATTGGATGAGTCCATATGATTATGTCGGCCTTGTTATAGGAATTATCAGCCGAGTAAAAGGAAAATTACAATCCCAAGAAAATGCCAAGCAATTTACAATTGACATTTGAGAGCCCCACATCTATGGTTTCATTAAGCATATTCTCCCCAACAATTAATATTATTTCTCTACACAAGGAATGAAAGGACCTCAACAATGGCCAAACCAAGCCCACTACTTCAGTTCTAGATCTTCACTTTCTTCCTCATTTTGTTCAACTTGCCTTGTCTCTTCTGTTTTCATAACAAAAAAACAAGCACTTCTCCATTTAAATTCCTGCTTCCTTGCTATTGGTTATACACTTCCTCACAATGAACCTAATATGCTACCACTGTTACACGTACTTTGCTCTAACAATGACCAATCACATTGGAGAAGCTTCAAAAAGTTGATATACAATATGAACTAGAACTTTCATAAATCATAAATACAAATGCAATACAATGCCATAACATAGGTTTAATAATAAATAATAAAACATTTTATAATATAGTCCAAACACCTAACGTAGCCTATTATGGAATCTAAATCAAACCAATTAAAATATGTGTATAATTCCAATTACATTAGGTTCTTGTAACAATGAACATACATTTACAATCAGAAATGAAGGTTTTAATTGTCCCTATTCACATCGAATGCAATTACAATCAGCTTAACTCAAAAAACAGTCCAACTCTTACTTATCCCATACTCTCATTGTTCAATTACGCAAGTGGCACCATACAAAAACATTTACACAACTATGTTTGTCAAACATAAATTACAACCAAATCAAATTTATATGGTCTCATCAAAAATTACAATCCCCATTAATCCCTCAAGACATGCTATCAGTGTGCATTCTCTAGTGAAAACAACAAACTCCCCGTAATCTTCAATCTATAATGTTTCAATTTTCCCTGCATTCATTCAAGTTTATAGCAACAAATCAGCAAATTAATTCATTTAGCATTTTGTAACTATTTTAACATTAATGAGATGATAATGCATACTTCCTCCTACATACCACATCGATTGATTTAGAAAAACCCCTCATTGACCACAACTCCATGAATTTCATTACAAACACTCCGCAATCGTGCCTACCACAATATCATGACCAAGACGTTATTAAGTGTGGAATTATAAATAACAGAGGAACTTAAAATAAGTTACAATCCATTTTAACATAAACCCGGATTGCAAGATAAATACTCACTCATTAGGTTGGAGGGGTACATCAGGTGTTAGGAAATTGAATGTCCTCAATTCATAAGGTGAGACGTCTTTCTTGTGTGCAGCCAGCCATAGGACAACCTTAGCCTGAAATATTTATTAATGCAACAATTGAAACTTTTTTAAGAAGACAAACCTAACAAATTATTAGTTGTTACTTGTTACTTTACATATTTTGTTTATTCCACTCAAATTGGTCTTCTTCCTACCAGGTCGAGAATCTAGCAGTTGGATTCTCTTGTTCAGTAGGTCATATACGTAGAGTGTCCAATGGTTCTTTATAAGAACCGATAAAAACACCTACACCAATGGACTGCCATTAAACAAACATCTAAATAATGGACCTTCATGCAACCAAAAAGAATTCCAAGCATAAAAAAACGTTGCACTACACCTCGTTCACATTCACATATGGAATATCCATGGGATACAAATGTGGCTCAAATCATCCTATAACTACCTCCCTCACTAACTATTTTCCCTGGGAGTGGATGACCATTTCCTGCATATCAAATAGGAGATAACATCAGATTTGTCATTATAGGTAATGCATGGTTCAAGACACAAAATAAAGTTCAACAATGATTTAATGGATCAATCATCATTACAACTATGTAGGGGGATAGAAACAGTTTCTTCTTCGGTTCATGTTCATACTGAAACAATCTATAGTAGGCATCGACGACCTGATTTTGTATATCATAAAAGTGTAGGCAACTAAATACTTCAGAACAACACTTTAATTTTCAAAGTTAAACTAATGCATATAGAATGATAAGAAGTCATATGCACGTTGTTCCCTATCCATCCATTCCCTTCGAAGCAGCCCAAATTGCCTTTGGTTAAGCTAGTGTCATGCATTGCCACTAGTTCCTCACTGTCGGAAACACACACAATTTAGTATTTGTTTTATCACTTTCATACAATGAGAAGAGTGTGTTTGAAGTATGTTACCTAGCATCCAAATTCCCTCCAAAGACCAATTCAGCTGCTTCTTTTAGGTCCATTCTTATGGCAGATTGTCTGATTTGTGGTTGTGATATGAATGGGGATAAGAGGTTTGGAGCCATTCGACACACTCGGTGTCTTTGAACGCTCCTATTTGTGGGGGCTATAATAAAATCACTCAATAACATTACATCACCTTTTGGTTGTTCTTCACCATCTACAATATGGGATTTAGCAATATTCAACATAGAGGTATACTATATCATTGGGTCCTTAAGTTGTTTACCATATGGGTGTTTGCACAAATTTTACCACTCACTACTTAGTACATTAATGGGTACACTGGGCTGCAACTCATAGTCAGGGGTGGCAACACGATCTGGTGTGTCTATCACCTAGTCTGCACCATGCCAAGGCATGTCCTCTTCACCAGGAAATGCATGGTCATAGGTTGTGGGATTGTCAACTAGTGCATAGCCAGAGTGACCAGCAGCATCTGAATTAACCCGACTATGTCTTCAAGCCCTTAACTTCTGCATTATGTCACACATTATTCCCAGTTGTTGTTGTATGCCCCTTTGATATTGGTCGATTGCTCATTCCACATCATGATATTGGTGCCATATTTCCTATCACATGTAAATTCATGTGCACACGGTCATTGACAATCTTTGTGCAAAAAATATCACAACCACATATTTCATTGTAGTTAACAAGTATAAAAAATTACAATTACAATGAAATGAACCTAAATTATATTTTAAAAAAATTGTCAGCTTACATCACTATTTTCAGGCTCAACATTTGTCTCATGGTCTACATTAGTCTCTGGCTCCACATTAGTCTCTACGGTTGGAGATCTCTCGGATGTCTACAATTAGCACTCAAGATTAGTACTAAAATCATGTATGTTATGCTGGTAATGACACTATATTTCAACATGCATCACTTAAAAATAAACCTCAGCATGTCCGAATGATCCAAACTCCCTTATCTCAGCAGCTAGTCGCTGCTTAATCAATTTATCAGTCCATGCCAATGTTAGGGGCACTGTGATAGGGACTTGGACTAAAGGAATATGGAATTTAATTACATAATGTAGCTCCATAATAAATACAAACATCAACAGGAAAATGTTACTTAGTAGTGTAATAAAATTATATTAGAAAATGGAAGACAAATCCCTAATAAATTCAATACCTATAGAAACAAAATGCAACCATGTACCCAAAAGGTGTTTAATTGTTGATGTCGCCTAATTCCCTCTACGACTTGGTCAAGCACAAACTGGGCCTAGTTGACGTCATTTTTGAATCCATCCTCATGGATGATATGCCACAAGTTACAACAGCCATGGAGCCTAGACGTGGGGGCTAATAATGTGGCACATGCGTAGTATATGAATGCTCGATGGAACTCTTCCCCAATAGGTAAGTTGAGGAGTTTCGCCTCCCATGCCTGAATTGTACCAAACCGATGCTCTGATGAGGTAGATGTCACTTGCAGAATACGCCCTTCTATTGGGAGGCTGAAAATGAGGCCAACATATGTGGTTGTAACAACATAGTGTTTGTGGGATGAGAACTCTATCCCTCTAAATCCAACATCGAAATGTTGGATTAGAAACAAACAGATGTTGTGTCGAACCTCTGTGTAGTTTAAGGTCAAGAGACCTCCAAATTTGGAGGTCTCTTATGGCTTGCAATTTTTCATCAAGTAAACAGTTACATATTTTCTTGAACCTTGCAGTTGAGCATTAGGTGGACATTGATGGCACTTGCATGCAATGTTTGAGAACATGGCCATGTTAGGAATAGAAAAATCAATGCAGTTGGTGATGCAAAAAATATGTCAAAAAGTTAAGATGTCATTTGTAATAGTTACAGAATGAAGTAGCACAAAATGGATGATTAACCATATCAAGATATTCACCATAATAGCCATACAAAAAGTTGTGGTTCAAGTAAAAGTGAACACTTTAGTCAGATGAAATGGATACTCACAAGCTAAAATGGAAATTCCAAACAAAATACATAGTACATGGAAAAGAAAAAAAAGGATTTTGTCTAAAAAACGGTGATAAAACTACGATACCTATAAAATAAAAATCATTCCAAAAAAAACATGTAGGAAAATGAGGATGACATGGATAACAATGCAACAAAAAGATTTTGATCAAATAAACCTAGAATTGCTCTTCAACAAACAAAAGCAATTACAATCCCTGCAGCTCTATAGACAAGAACAGCAAATCCCTATGTGTTGTGAAAAGGCAAAATTTTCGATCCAACCGTACAAAAAAGTGAACCAAAACAATTATTTCATAAGGTGTCTTGCATTCTTGCCTTGATAGACTACTATACCCGAGGGGTAGAGAGGCCTTCCTAGAGAGTCTATAGCCTTAAAGACACATAAATCTTTTGTTTCCTCTATAGATTTATTTTGTTGTGATTGGACGAGAATTGAAAAGTAATTTCTCTGTAAGAAGCATAGAAATGAAGAAAACAATACATATTGCCTTCTTTGTAAAATATACGAGTAATAAAAAAAGAAATGTACAACTAAATAAAAAACAAAACTGTTTAATAAGCCTTCAATTGTCTTCAAAACTTGTTTGGTCATAATAGATGATTAACCATATCAATCTCCTTAACAATAATTACTCAAATGAACAAAATGGATGTTACCTAAAGCCTGATAGTTAGATATTTACTGAAGCACATGTACTTAGTATTTATGTGCCTAACCATTTTCCAGATGACCAAATTGTACAAAAATATTACCCGACAACTTACACAACTGATAGAATAATATAAAATATATAAATGTTATATTATTAATATATTATATTAGAGAACTTTCCAACATAATTGAGACGTGATAACTATAACAAAGGATATGAAGAAATCACATAAATTTCCTGCATAATATATATATATATATGTTGCATTAAAATGTATCATAAAATGATATCACATAATATATCCACAAGGGAGTCATTTGTTAACACCAATTAAAATCATTAAATATCATAAAATGATATTTAACCCCTTTTGATGCCAACATGCATTCTAATTTATGTTCTCACAATACATATAGATTGCATAACTATAGAGTATAAGTTGTTGTGGCACTCTACTAGAAAAGCCACAACCTCTCAAATAGTCTGTTTGCAACGCAAGAATGCACAAGGCAACTAAGATGAGCAAGTATGATGTACCATACCAAGATAGGGCTTGAACTGTTACCAGAACCATTTTTCGCATTACCAAACATTGTGAATAATATAACTGCATCATTAGGCATAGAAGAGTACAATGTTATGCACGGCTAAATTTACCAAGTAAATAACTACACACCAAGTATAGTAGCATACTATGAAAGTTCAGCTAAGTCACATGAAAATGCATGCATCCAATGATGTGAACCTACTACAACAAATATGGTAGAGACCTCATCCACCTACACAATCTAAACAACCATACTCCCTCTTAATATTCAGCCAAAAATTGGACCAAAATAGTGAATAGGTCATACTTAAAATAGGTAAGTGAAAGTATACAACAAGTTAAAGGATACCACATTGAAAGTGCAATTTCAATTTAATTCATTAATGAAAGCAACTCCAAATCATGAAAATAAAAAAGTAGTGCATCATGCCTATAATAAGGGCAATACATAAGTACCAAAAGCAACTACCTCGTCACCATATACCAAAGAATGGAATAATGAGGGATCGTCCAAAAGACGAAAACCTTACAAGCAAAAAAATGAACATGTCACGACAACTGATTATTATATTTAGACCGATTGTGACCTATGTCATTGCATCAAGAGCAATGAATAGCTCTCTTATGGCTAAATAGTGACTCAATGCACCTTTGTCGAGGTCTTCCTGGAGGACGCCTCACTTACGAGGGTTGGAGACCAGGAAATACATTGCATCCGCCATCTTGCAAAGTCTCATTCTCACAAACTTTGGGCATGTTGTGCATTGGTAATGGTTGAATCTAACCCAAGTAAATCAAATGTTGAGTGAAGACATGAAAACATGGGTTCAATATACTCATATACATCGTGTCTTAATGTGCAGATCACAGCACATACATGTGCACATGGCTATCCGGACATTTTCCATGTTAGACAAGTACACTTATGTTGCTACATATCCACAACCAAATAAACCTCTTAAACGTTCCACCCAAATAGGGCATCACAGTAATTGGACCAGACCTCATGATATTTGACATTAGTTTTTCCTCTGTTTTCAGTCCAACCACGCTCTTCCACTTTTTTGTACCACACATATGGGTGTCCAACATAACTACAAGCTTATCCATGCACATCAACAACAACGTATAAATTGTTTGGTGGCGTTCCTGTCTTAACCATGCATTGAAGGACTCTAAAATATTAGTTTTCATTTTATCCCAATGTTTTTTAAGGAACTTTGACATCGCCCAATGCTCCGGACTATTCTCCGCAACCCACCTTGCTAGGTCGACATTAAAATGCACAAGTTTTTCAAATGTCTCGTTGTAGTCTATATCCAACCTAGCATATGCAATGTTGTCTAAAAGCAACAAAGCATCTTCTTTCCCTTTCTTTCCTCTAATGTTTTGCCTATTAAAGAAGCTAGAAAAGTTCTTTTTCACATGTCGATAACAATAGGCATGATTTTATGTCCCAAACAACTCTGAAACACTACGCAATATCCCCTGATGTCTATCTGATATAATAATTACTTTTTTACCATCTAGGATCCCCTTTAATTTATCCAAGAACCAATACCAGTTTTCATAATTTTCTGAACCAACCACACCAAGAGTTAGAGGGGACACCATTATCTGCATCATATGCAATGGCGGACAAAAGAGCTCTCTTGTATAGACCTCTTAGGTGGCAAGAATCAATAGTCAATATCGGTTGATACCCCATGATGAACCCTTGAATTGAAAATGCATGGGCAATGAACAATTGCTTGAAGTGACCTTCATGAGAAGTGTACTCCACAATAGTTCCGGGGTTAATTTCCCTTAGCCTATGGCATAACCAAGGCAAAAACGCATAGGATGCACGTAGAGCTCCATATAAGCACTCTTTTGCCTTCTCTTTAAGATGCCATGCTTGGTTATATGTCAATTGAACTCCATGATCACGTTCAAAATCCTTGCATATTTGACGGGAAAGGTATTATGGAGTTGTTCTAAACACGTCTTCAACAACAACAACGCCTCTCTTTGAAGAAACCTTCACCTTAGATGAACACTCATCTTGAGCTATATGATTATGATTAACTTGGTAAGTATGAACTTGCATTATTTCATTCCCTTTAATAGCATGAGTTGTTATCTTCCAAGTACAACCCTCAATTGAACAATTTACGGACATATGAGTAGGTGAATTTTTCTTGTACTTGTATTGAAACCTCCCAGCTAATGACATCTGGTATATTGCATTTCGAAACTCCTTTGCATTTTTAAATGTATGTCTAGAACCTAATATTGTCTCACGAAACCGATTTGATTCCAAAGGGGTGTACTCACTATTTGCACAATGCGATGTAAAACCTCTTGATAACATCATAGTATTAGGAATTGCATCGCATGTGCATTAGACGAATGAAACATAGGAGGTGGACCTCTGTATTTACATACATAAACAAAATTAGACTACATGTGTAAAATTGATATTCACAATATTTTAAATAGGCATCCATGTGAAAGCGCATTACCCAAATGCCAACTGTGTATTCGATATATTTGCCTCAATGGCTTCCACATGGGGTGACTCTACTATGTACACATTTGCAAAGTCATCACTATTGGAAACCACATTATCCAAGTCATCCTCATCTTCTATATCTTGGATGACTCTGGGATTAAACTTGAGGGTGTAGTGCATCTTCATCACATGAAGGGAGATGTTGAATTTCTCTAAGACTTTTTTAGTGAATTCTTCAAATGTCATTACTTTATAAATGTGAATACCTTTGCTTCTTCCACCAACATATTTCCAAAGCCCATCATTTTTTTGGACAAGTTTGTCTCCCACAAAAATATAACAATATATCATATTTGTGGCATCCATCAACCTATTCAAATAAAACACAAATTTATATTGTTGAACAAACAATAATGCATATTCAATGTGATCTGAAAAGTTTTTTCTTCTCACAATAGGTAATGTTTGCATACGAAATAGTACCACAAGCATTTTATGACCAATATGTATTATGCAAACAAAGTCTGAGTTCTATTGTATCATACCTTTAATGTGAAGGCAACAACAAGTAATTAAGAAGAAGCACGTCAAATGGAAGATAGAAAAGGCAATGAAGGGAAGTCACCAACTTAGCCACCAACTCACATTATTAACATTTATTTTATGCCAACTAACCAAAAAAAACTACTTATTAATTAAACAGGTGATGCAAAATTGGTATGACTTTAACTCAAACTCATTTATACTTAACCCAAACTCGTTAAAAATATGTTGAGTTCAGGTCATGTTCATTGATTATCATATACATTTATCTGAAGTCATTTAAATGTATAACTCTTTTTAGCCTTCTAATGTTATCTATAGAAAATAATGATGGAGCAATAATACACATCAAGCTGATTTGGGGTAATTCGATAGCTTAAAATGCTATTAGAGCCTTCGTTGTTACAAGTTCATGAGTTTGAAACTCAACATGTTTTTCTAATCTACTAACCTCCCCACTTTTGCATTCCATGTTGCTTTCACCTAAGCGAAGTTTGAACAAAGTAGTTGAAATGACCCATTTCCGCAACCAAGCAATTTTGCTAGGTTTTATACCTCCTCCCCTCCACAACCTAAACAACCAACTACTCAAATTGCTTTGCATTGATCGCACTAGTGAGAGAAATGGTTAACAGACATACAACCTCTTAGAGGAAGGGAATTTTATCAAAAACAAGGAATTTGATGTTAGTGAGAGCTCATTTTCAAATGCTTTTATCCCTTGCATCCACCCTAATTTCATTGACGAGGAATCAAAATGATCTGATGGATGGAATGACAAAAAGTTCAAGTTTTGAATGAGAACATAGACACAAGATATATTAATGTCACAAATAACCAATACATTGAAAATCATGAGTATTGCAAGAGAGATAGACAAATCAATTCCAAGCTTATCTTTTTTCTTATGTGGTGTGTAAATTGTTTGGATTTTATTTAAGTTATAATTGTGAAAATGAGTCTTTCAATATATGGAGTTTAAATTAAGAAGATATTCAATTTTATAAAATATGACGTCACTAACTAGATTACAATTGTCTCGTGTACTTGCAGTGTTCTTTCAATGGCATCTTTATTTTATTGGTTACCTATCCATGCAAACAATCAATAAGCAAAGAGTAGAAATAATAAATGATTGCAATAGTAAAAATGGAGGAATTGTAAGAATTCATGGTCAAGTGACTATTTCGTTCTCTTTTAATTGATCATTGATATATGGAGAATGAAGTGAACATTAACTGTAAGATTAGGGCATGATAGATGTTGTGGGGAACTGGTTTTGGGTTGTTAGGTTAACATTAAAGGGCGATTTTGCTACATACAACCCCTATACTAATGGTGTCTGCCCACATAAAATAAAAATGCTGAAATGGAGATGTTAAGATGGATAAATGACTAGAAAATGAATATGCTAGTTGAAAACTAGAAGCAAGCTTCTATTCAAGATAAGAGGGAAGAAGATCGTATGACCTTAAATTTAGAAAATAGATTATTGTTGTAGTATGTGGCTTATATTGAGTGAAAAACATATAGAGAAAAATGGGCAAATGTCGAAGCGGAGCGACGGCATTTGCCATTCAAGCTTGTATTTTTATTGTTGAGGGTGAATGATAGGTTGGGGGTGCGGGAGGACAACGCCGTTCAGGGGTATTTTTGGAATTTTATTACTTGTATGTATCTGTTGGTTGGTAGAACAAACCCCTTATCCTATATGTATCTGTTGAAGACTAATTGGGTAGGGTTTTAGGTTCAACTTTGTTTTTTTTAATTAAATCAGAGTGTTGTTTTGACTCTAAAGTTTCACTTTACATTTGCTCTAAACTCTATCCTATCCATTTCTGTCTTCTCTCATTTTAGGGCCTAATCTCAAAAGGGACTTGTTCTAGTTCCAAAGAAACTAATTAATTTAACCTTTTTCTCTAACGAAGCAAATTAATTTAATATGCATGAGACTTTGTTTGTCTTCTTAAATAGTTTTATTATGGGTCTTAATATGATCACTAATTGGTACCACTAATCAGAAGGTGTTGTGTTCAACCCAGTCCTACCTCAATTTCATTGCTTAATACCTAGTGTTTCATTACTTAGTACTTTCATTGCTTCGACTCTTAGTCTCATTGGTTTATTTGTGATCATATCGACCTAGATTTCATCATACATTTGAACAGTCAGGATTAAGAGTTTGTTATGGTACCCAATCGTTACCATAGATTTTTCCTATTAATCGTCATATTAAAGAGTCTAAGAGAGATACAGGGCTTGGTCCACTCAACAGATCCATGATAAAACCCTGACCAAGCAGGTAAATAGAATTCAAAACTAGAAAGTCAAGTGTTCAGCAAAGCCACACGTGAGTTGCAGAAACTCCATAAATAATTCTAATCACCAGAAAGCTTCCTACATTGGGTTCAACCACCAACCAATTGTCTTTGAAGATCCCTTGTTTCCAGCTTTTCTCCAGTGTTATTCTGCACTTTATAACCATCTTGAATCGTCTCACCAGGTTTTCTCAGGCTTTCTCCAAGCTAGTTTGATTTGTCCTAGTTCCTCAACATCCATGACACTTGATCTTCCAAAAGAAAAAATAGTTGGGATTGATACATAAAATCTCCCCTAGCTACTAGAAAAGATTCAAACTGTATGTTACACCTGCTTCAACCTTGATATAATCTCCCATGTTTTATTAAGCTCTGAGCTATACTTAGACTAGGTAGAAGAGAAATTCTCATTCTCACTCAAACCTTGTGACAATTGGTACTACTATATCAAACATGCCTACAAATTTATTCAAAGAGAATGAAGATATTTAAATATTAATTATAAGCGTTGCTTTGCAAAATAATATGAAGATATAATAACCTGAAAAATGCAACAAATATATAATTCTCTTTCAAACTATCATGTCTACTTTAGATGATTCATACAAAACCATAAACAATAGTTTAACACATTTAAGGGTGAGAAAAACTAATAGATAAAAGGAGAAAATATGTTACTTATGCCTACACCTCAAGCCAAGGCACCATAAGAAAAATTTAGGTCTACTAAATTAGATTCCCTGACCATGCAGTATAAAGTGACTTGCCTGATTTCAAAAGTTTCAACTTTATAACTATTTCCCTTGATAGCTCTAGCATAAGCTAGAAACAAATGCATACTTCCTCCTACTGGTATAGAACTTCTAGATGGACTTGCACAACTTAGAATAACTCAAACTGCCTGGCTACCAACTCTAGGCATTTGAGATGAGATATATCAAAATCAAAGATTTAATTCCAATTTTGTGCTGCTATTCCACCAAGATTTTGAAGTCTTTCCAACCAAAATATGTTTCAAAATAGCAATGCTCCAAAAGCAAAAAATTTGCTCTTTTAAAACATTACAACAAATCTACAGTGTCTTATTTAGAATTAGGGAGTATGGAAATCCCTTTCCAAGATATTTCTGTAGCAAGGAATTCACCAGTCACCTACTTTGCCTCAATTGTTCATTTAATGTCCTTAAAATAGCACTCAACATTGACTTCGTAAACTGAAGGTTAACAGAAAATAAGAATCCCTCTTCTCATACCAATGAGGATTAAGCAAAATATAGGACTAAGCAAATCTAGGCCGAGATTTAGACAACCTACTAACCTCAAATATCTAACAAGGGTCTGCACCGAGGGCAATGCCGGTGGGGATTCATGAGGGAATGATACACAGCAAACTAAAATCGGGAAAGAGATTACATCAATGTATTTTGGGTTGAAATCAAATGGTTGGCAAAGACAAAATCGGGAGAAAACAAAATTGGATAACCTACTAACCTCAAATAGCCAACTATAGTGGGCACGAGAGACGATGATGAAACGAGAGACGACCAACTGAAATCGGGAAAGAGATTACGACAATGTATTTGGCCTTAAATCATATGGTCAGGAGAGACTAATGCGAGAAAAAAATCAAAGAGACATAGAGATGAGATGGAAGAAATGGAAGAAATCGGGAGGGAGAGAGGAAAACAACCACCGTCTATGGCTAAAATGCTAAAGAGAGAGCAATGTATTTGGCCTTAAATCAAATGGTTAGGAGAGACGAAATTGACAAAAAAGGAAAAAGGCATAGAGATGAGATGCAAGCGATGGAGGAAATCAGGAGAAAAAGAGGAAAATAACTATCTAGGGTTGAAATGTTGAAGAGAGAGCAAAATTAGGGCAAAAATTCCAACCTGGATATTTTGGTTTTTTTATTTATTTTTTTTTCATAGTCAACAAAGGCTATTTTTGGAAATAATAAAAGTTCGTATTCTTCTTCTCAATTTTGACACTTCATTTAGGTTTTAAGCTTAAATGGTTCGGTTATATAGACCAGAACTTAATTTTTGGGCCCAAATGGGCCCAAAACACAATTCTCCCTATTAATTTAGTTGGTTGTCAATATTTCACTTTGTGGTTTTGTTTTCTCTTGTTTTGCTTGATTTTTTACTCTTGTGTTTTGTAGTTTAAAAATTAAATTTGTGTTTCTCTTTTAAAAAGAAACAATATATATGTATATATATATATATATATATATATATATATATATATATGCAACCATATTTTGATTGGTTTTCACCTTTCTTTAGTTTTTGACTAAAATCCAGTTTTGAGTGGAACATAAGTCCAAGCTTGTGGTCCCAAATAAATGGGATAATTCTTAACATTGATGAGTTTATCAATACTCATGCAAGGTCGAGAATGCATAGGCTACTTTTGTGTATATCAATTAAGGACTTAGTAAAACCCCTACATAAAAATCCTTTTGAAAAAAAAAAAAACTTATATTGTTAACTTGTTTAATTTACTACATCTCTAAAAAGAAAATTTGATTTAATTTAATTATGATGATCCTTAAATTTTCCTAGTGCTTGTATAATATTGTAGACTTCTAGAACTTGATTTTAGAACTTTGTTTGAGTTGAAAAGCAATTTTGAAGTAGGAGTTTTGAGTAATACTTTAATAGCTTGTGGGGAGAAAACTGAGATCAAATACTTTTTTCATTTCTTTCTTTATTTTTTTCTATCTTTTATTTCCCAAGTTTTCTGTTTCTCTTTCAATATTTAAATTTTATTCACTAGATTTGAAATATTTCTCTCTTATAAGATCAAAATAATGCTCATCGATGACAAAATCAAGATCTGTGGTTGTTGCAAAGATTCCTAGTTAGGGATTTATTTTATTTTATTTTATTTTATTTATTTATTAACTATCAAAAGAAATGAGAATCCTATCAAAAGAAATGAGAATACTTGAAGAAATTTGCTAAGTAGCAAGAGAGAAATTGTCAATTATGTTAATTTATAAAAATAACTAAGAGTTTTAATATCATTAAAAAAATCACATAAGTTTGAGAGACATGATTGGTTTAAAATTATTTCAATTAACCTCTCATTGATATCAATTTATCAAGCATTTTTTTATAAGGTTATCATTGTCCAAATGTAACAAAACTTATATAGTTTATCTTTAAGAAAAATCCAGAATCTTAAAGATTCTAAGTTCATCAAAACACCAAAAGAACGATATTCCTCTTTCATGAGAATTTTTTTTCCATCAATGGAGTTATATCCACAAGCCAACTCAAATGTATTACATTAGAGATGATTAACCTTTTGGTTTGGATCTTTTCAATGTTGTAATAAGGGAGTTTATCCATTATGAGATGAAAAAACATAGTCAATCCCCTTGAATAGTAACACTAGAAGATTTTACTCCCATATATGAATTAAGATTTAAAACCTAGTATTTTTTTGTCATTCTCCTGCCAAATAGCCCATGACCTAAGAAAAATAAGGTTAGCCCTCACTTTATGCTCTTTTTCCAAGTAATGAGAACACTCACAACCAAGCACATGAATTTCAACATTAACTATTATTTCTATGTTAACATTTTTTTTCAACTTGTCGCAATATTTTTCAGCACATGCAACAACCTTACTAGTCATAATATGTTTTAAAAAAAAAAAAAAAATCTTGAAAAACAAAGAGAAAAAATAGGAGAAAAAACAATGAAAGTAATAGTAAGAAGTTATTGAAATTTCCTACTTTCAATGTTTACTTATAATTAGAGATGAAAATTTATGTTTCCAACCAACTTACAAACTATTTCTTCTCAATCAACTCTAATATAAAAAGAAAAGAAAAAGAAGAAAATTTGAAAGAAATGAAGAATCTGTTTGATAGTACGATTTAAAATTTGTTTTCTTTTTTTAAAAAGAGAAAACTAATTTTAAAAATTTCTAACACTGTTTTATCGTTGTTTTCTAAAAACAATTTTTAAAAACAAACTGAAATGAAAAACAATTTTTAGAAAACAAGTAAAAGTTATTTTTATCGGTTTTTAAAAATAAAAGGAAAACATAGAATTTTTTTTTATAAAAAACTATAAGAAATAAATAAAATTAAATATGACATCATTCCATTTCCCTTTCCACAATCTAATTCTAATATTGAAAATCTTAAAATATGATCTTCCTTGAAATTATACATATTTAAAAAAAATATATATTTTAACTTCTCTAAAAATTTTCATTAAGCAAATACATTTTAAATCAAACTGTATTTGATAAATCTTCAAGAATAATTTAAAACTCAAAAAATTTATTAATACTAAAAAATCATGAAACTTAAGAACATTAGTAAGTTATAAACCAAAATTTATTTTAAATGTTTGGGTTACTTTATTCTTTTTATTATATATATATAACATGCCTGAATTTTCTTTAAATAATTCTCTTTTTCATACTTTCTTTGCAATTATCACTCAATTTAAATATTTTTTTTCTTAAACAAGGAAGTGATTAAAATGCCTTTGATTGCCACCAAATTTCAAGTAGTGCCTAATTTTATTTTTTTCATAGATGTGATGTGTGATACATTTAACAACCCTTAAATTAATTATACTTCTACTAATAGTGGAAGTTAATGTTTACCTTTGTTAACTAATTTGTGTAATTTTGAGGGTAATTTACTTCATTTTTAACTCATAAAGTTTATTAAAATTACCCAATTTCATTCTATTTATATGGAACTTAATTCATTTACATTCTATATTACAAAATTTTAGATTATTTCTAGAGTTATTCCAATATAGTTGCAAGAGTTTATCCCCTTTTTGTTTTTGCCATTATTTATTATCATTATTAGCTAACTTCATGATGTTATTTATTGAATTTTTACTAATTTAACTTTCCTATTTATTCTACTTATTAAGAAATTAATTACTATACTAAGATTTTAATTTCTCTGGTTGTTACATAAAATTATCCCACATTACTTCCTGATTTAGATCTAGAATTCCCTTTTTGAATTATATGGTATGAAATCTCTTTAATTTTCAATAAAGTTAAAGACATTTTCGTATTTTCTTTTGTTAGGAAACCTACTGAAGAATTTAGTTTAAATGAGTAGCATTTATAAATGTAACTTCAATAGAGCCGAAAAAAGAAAGGAAAAAGTGAATTTGCATGCATTCATATAAAAATAATTATAAAATATATCCCCTAAAAAATAATTTTCATGCACTAATCAGTTAAAAAGTAATACATAGACTAAAGGCAAAACATGTATCATTAAAGGTAGTACTTGAATGGCCAAATATATTACCCTAGACAAAAAAAATGTATAAAATGCTAATTATTTTAAAATTATTATTTAAAATTATATTTATTAATTTGTATTCCTATTTTGTAATTTTTTTCATTTGAGTGTATAAAAACATACTTTTCATTACCGTATAATTCTTCTTCAATCAAGCTTATCAAATCATCTCCTTAACGAGAGTGACATGTGACATTATTTGTATTTTCTTGAAAAAAATAAGTGTATTTAATTAAAAAAATCCAAAAAAAAAAAACTTAATTAAAGAAAAGTTGCATTCAAGCACGTTTTTATAACCGAAAAATATTCGTAACCATATAGATAAGAGAAAATTGTTGTTTTAACAAGTAGAATGACATGTAACATTTTTTTTTTCTTGGAAAAATAAGTGTATTTATGGTTGTCTCCTATTAAACAATCCAAGAAAAGAAATTAATTAATGACAACTTGCATTTAAGCACATTTCTATAACCGAAAAAATGCTTGTAACCAACCAACCATATATATAAGAGAAGATTATGTTTTTTATTTTAATGTTAGGAATTCCCCTTAATATATTTCCATCCAAGTTCACTAAATATTCCTCTACTAGTCTCTAATGATATTTATTTTCTTGCAAAACTAAAAGGCTTTTTACTCAAAATTTTGTAGTCGGCCAAAGGGGAGTTGTAATTACAAAAAGTTGATAAGTATAAAATACAATGCCTAAAGAGAACAATTACACATACATCCCTTAAAGTTTCAGAAATTATAAAGTGACCCTTCATATGCATCTGCATGTAAAATTTGCCCCAAAATTGGGGATTTATGTGTTGTACCTGGTTCAAAAATGCATTTGAATTTTGTATTTATATGTTTTATAACATAAAATAAATAGATATAATTGTATTCAAGTACATTTTTCTAAAAAAGAATCATAATTAATAATTAAAAGAAAATCAAGTGCTTATCAAAGTTTAAGTTTTTTTTTTTTTTTTAAAAAGACTCATTTAGTCTGAATTTTCAAAATGGACAACTCAATAAACTTAATAAAAATCTTTTTCAAAATTGACTACTCAATAAACATAATAAAGTTTTTTTTTTTTTTTAAATTGACTACCCCAACAAACATAATAATACACTTTTTTAAATTCTTGCAAAAACAAAGCTTATGCCTTATTTAAGAACTCCATTCAAACACTTGTTGAAGTGTGTAGAATTTACATGTATGTGTTTTTATAGGAAAAGATCATTGATAATTAAATAATTCCAAAAGACTTGCACACAAAGTCCTCAAAGTTTTTAAAATTATACAATCTACCTATAATACCTTTAAAATTATATGGATTAGAACTTAATTTTTGGGCCCAAATGGGCCCAAAACACAATTCTCCCTATTAATTAAGTTGGTTGTCAATATTTCACTTTGTGGTTTTGTTTTCTCTTGTTTTGCTTGATTTTTTACTCTTGTGTTTTGTAGTTTAAAAATTAAATTTTTGCATCTCTTTTAAAAAGAAAGTCTTTTCTCAGAATATCCGTATAAAAAATCAATTTCAAAAAATTCATCTAGAATCCTTAGGGCCAAATTTAAAAATTATATATATATATATATATATATATATATATATATATATATATATATATATATATATATATATTCACATTCCTCTAGTTTTTGACTAAAATCCAGTTTTGAGTGGAACATAAGTCCAAGCTTGTGGTCCCAAATAAAAGGGATAATTCTTGACTTTGATGAGCTTATCAATACTCATGCGAAGTCGAGAATGCATAGGCTAATTTTGTGTATATCAATTAAGGACTTAGTAAAACCCCTACATAAAAATCCTTTTGAAAAAAAAAACCTTTTATTGTTAACTTGTTCAATTTACTACATCTCTAAAAAGAAAATTTGTTTTGATTTACTTATGATGATCCTTAAATTTTTTTTTTAGTGCTTTTATAATATTGTAGACTCCTAGAACTTGATTTTAGAACTTTGTTTGAGTTGAAAAGCAATTTTGAAGTAGGAGTTATGAGTAATACTTTAATAACTTGTGGGGAGAAAACTAAGATCAAATACTTTTTTCATTTCTTTCCTTTTTTTTTTTATCCTTTATTTCCCATGTTTTTTGTTTCTCTTTCAATATTTAAACTTTATTCACTAGAGTTGAACTATTTCTCTCTTCTAAGATCAAAATAATGATCATCGATGACAAAATCAAGATCTGTGGTTATTGCAAAGATTCCTAGTTAGGGATTTATTTTATTTTATTTATTTATTTATTTATTAACTATCAAAAGAAATGAGAATACTTGAAGAAATTTGCTAAGTAGCAAGAGAGAATTTGTCAATTATTATGTTAGTTTATAAAAATAACTAAGAGTTTTAATATCATTTAAAAAATCACATAAGTTTGAGAGGCATGATTGGTTTAAAATTAGTTCAATTAACCTCTCATTGATATCAATTTATCAAGCATTTTTTTATAAGGTTAACATTGTCCAAATGTAACAAAACTTGTATAGTTTATCTTTAAGAAAAATCCAGAATCTTAAAGATTCTAAGTTCGTCAAAACACCAAAAGAACGATATTCCTCTTTCATGAGAATTTTTTTTTTCCATCAATGGAGTTATATCCACAAGCCAACTCAAATGTATTACATTAGAGATGATTAACCTTTTGGTTTGGATCTTTTCAATGGAGTTATAAGGGAGTTTATCCATTATGAGATGAAAAAACGTAGTCAATCCCCTTGAATAGTAACACTAGAAGATTTTACTCCCATATATGAATTAAGATTTAAAACCCAATATTTTTTTGTCATTCTCGCTGCCAAATAGCCCATGACCTAAGAAAAATAAGCTTAGCCCTCACTTTATGCTCTTTTTCTAAGTAATGAGAACACTCACAACCAAGCGCATAAATTTGGACATTAACTATTATTTCTATGTTAACATTTTTTTTCAAGCACATGCAGCAACCTTTCTTGTCGTAATACGTTTTCGAAAAAAAAAATCTTGAAAAACAAAAAGAAAAAATAGGAGAAAAAACAACGGAAGTAATAGTAAGACATTATTGAAATTTCCTACTTTCAATGTTTTCTTATAATTAGAGATGAAAATTTATGTTTCCAACCAACTTACAAACTATTTCTTCTCAATCAACTCTAATATAAAAAGAAAAGAAAAAGAAGAAAATTTGAAAGGAATGAAGAATCTGTTTGATAGTACAATTTAAAATTTGTTTTCTTTGTTTAAAAAGAGAAAACTATTTTTAAAAATTTCTAATTTGTTTTATCATTATTTTCTAAAAACAATTTTTAAAAATAAAATGAAATGAAGAACAATTTTTAGAAAACAAGTAAAAGTTATTTTTATCAGTTTTTTAAAATAAAAGGAAAACATATATTTTTTTAAAAAAAAAAACTACAAGAAATAAATAAAATTAAATATGACATCATTCCATTTCCCTTTCCACAATCTAATTCTAATACTGAAAATCTTAAAATATGATCTTCCTTGAAATTATACATATTTTTAAAAAAATTTCTTTTAACTTCTCTAAAATTTTTCATTAAGCAAATACATTTTAAATCAAACTGTATTTGATAAATCTTCGAGAATAATTTAAAACTCAAAAAATTTATTAATACTAAAAAATCATGAAACTTAAGAACATTGGTAAGTTATAAACCAAAATTTCTTTTAAATGTTTGGGTAACTTTATTCTTTTTATTATCTATATATATATATATATATATATATGAATTTTCTTTAAATAATTCTCTTTTTCATACTTTCTTTGCAATTATCACTCAATTTAAATATTTTTTTCTTAAACAAGGAAGTGATTAAAATGCCTTTGATTGCCACCAAATTTCAAGTAGTGCCTAATTTTATTTTTTTCATAGATGTGATGTGTGATACATTTAACAACCCTTAAATTAATTATACTTCTACTAATAGTCGAAGTTAATGTTTACCTTTGTTAACTAATTTGTGTAATTTTGAGGGTAATTTACTTCATTTTTAACTCAAAAGTTTATTAAAATTACCCAATTTCATTCTATTTATATGGAACTTAATTCATTTACATTCTATATTACAAAATTTTAGATTATTTCTAGAGTTATTCCAATATAGTTGCAAGAGTTTGTCCCCTTTTTGTTTTTACCATTATTTATGATCATTATTAGCTAACTTCATGATGTTATTTATTGAATTTTTACTAATTTAACTTTCCTATTTATTCTACTTATTAAGAAATTAATTACTATACTAAGATTTTAATTTCTCTGGTTGTTACATAAAATTATCCCACATTACTTCCCGATTGAGATCTAGAATTCCCTTTTTGAATTATATGGTACATATTTTCTTTTGTTAGGAAACCTACTAAAGAATTTAGCTTAAATGAGTTGCATTTATAAACATAACTTCAATAGAGCCAAAAAAAGAAAGGAAAAAAGTGAATTTGCATACATTCATATAAAAATAATTATAAAATATGTCCCCTTAAAAATAATTTAAGTTTCATGTACTAATTAGTTAAAAAGTAATACATAGGTTGAAGGCAATACATGCATCATTAAAAGGTAGTACTTGAATGGCTAAAGGTATTACATTTGACTAAAAGGAGAGTATAAAATGCTAATTATTTTAAAATTGTTATTTGAAATTATATTTATTAATTTGAATTCCTATTTTGTAATTTTTTTTTTTCATTTGAGTGTATAGAAACACACTTTTCATTACCGTGTAATTCTTCTTCAATCAAGCTTATCAAATCATCTCTTTAACGAGAGTGACATGTGATATTATTTTTATTTTCTTGAAAAAATAAGTGTATTTAATTAAAAAAAAAATCCAAGAAAAAAACTTAATTAAAGAGAAGTTGCATCTAAGCACGTTTTTATAACTGAAAAATATTCGTAACCATATAGATAAGAAAAAATTGTTGTTTTAACAAGTAGAATGACATGTAACATTATTTTTTTTTCTTGGAAAAATAAGTGTATTTATGGTTGTCTCCTATTAAACAATCCAAGAAAAGAAATTAATTAATGACAACTTGCATTTAAGCACATTTCTATAACCTAAAAAAATGCTTGTAACCAACCAACCATATATATAAGAGAAGATTATGTTTTTATTTTAATGTTAGGAATTCCCCTTAATATATTTCCATCCAAGTTCACTAAATATTCCTCTACTATCTCTAATGACATTTATTTTCTTGCAAAACTAAAAGGCTTTTTACTCAAAAGGGGAGTTGGAATTACAAAAAAGTTGATAAGTATAAAATACAGTAATTAAATACCTAAAGAGAACAATTACACATACATCCCTTAAAGTTTCAGAAATTATAAAGTGACCCTTCATATGCATCTGCATGTAAAATTTGCCCCAAAATTGGGGATTTATGTGTTTTACCTTGTTCAAAAATGCATTTGAATTTTGTATTTATATGTTTTATAACATCAAATAAATAAATAAATAAACATCTAGAGCCAAACAATCAAGAGAAAATTATAAATATTTATAAAAGCCTTTAGAAATTATTTCAAATAATCTGTCATTGAATTTTGTTTCGATGAAAAAATAAGAGTTTGTTTAAAATGATTAACAAAAGTTTCCTTTTAAGTATATTATTTCCATGAAAAGAAAAAATCCATAACCAAGGAGTATTTTGTAAGATTTAATACTTATTATTCATTAATTAAAATTGATTTTTAAGTTAAATTATGAATTTATTTTAACTCAATAAATTAATTTAATAAAATCATTTTTTATTTTAAGCTACGCATCCTTTCAATTTTGTGAAATAAAATGTTTTATCTTGTTTAAAGACATTATTTAAGAACCAAGAATGTATAGATATAATTGTATTCAAATACATTTTTCCAAAAAAGAATCATAATTAATAACTAAAAGAAAATCACGTCCTTATCAAAGTTTAAGTTTTTTTTTTTTAAAAAAAGACTCATTTAGTCTGAATTTTCAAAATTGACTACTCAATAAACATAATAAAAATCTTTTTCAAAATTGACTACTCAATAAACATTATAAAGTTTTTTTTTCAAAATTGACTACCCCAACAAACATAATAACACTCTTTCAAATTCTTGCAAAAACAAAGCTTATGCCTTATTTAAGAACTCCATTCAAACACTTGTTGAAGCGCGTAGAATTTACATGTATGTGTTTTTATAGGAAAAGATCATTGATAATTAAATAATTCCAAAAGACTTGCACACAAAGTCCTTAAAGTTTTGAAAATTATACAATCTACCTATAATACTTTTAAAATTATATTAGCAGTTCAGCTATAGTATGCCTTTTATCTTTGTCATATTGATCTTGATCGATATAGTAATATTATTTTAGAATTGGCTATTCGACAAATATGATAAGACTCTCTTACATTCTTGCAAAAACAATCTCTATGCCTTATTTAAGAGCTTGTTAAAGTGTGTATGTGTTTTTCTATAACAAACTATTAGTAATTATTGCACACAAAATCCTTGAAGTTTCAAAAATTATAAAATTACCCTTAATACTTCTAAATCATAGTAGTATTTCATATGAGGTCTTGGAACATCAAATGCTCTCCATAAAATTGGACTATAAAATTACTAATATCATTAATGTTTTATTTTAAAATATATTTTTATTATTGTTTAACTTATGTTAATAATAAAAATTTAGAGGATGTTCGTTTTTTTTTTTTTTTTAACTTTTTACTAAAAATAATTTATTTTTAGACTTTAAATTGTTTTTTTTTTAACTTTTTCATGACTTATTATAAATTTTTGGTCGAACTGAAAAAACTAAAATATTTAACTTTTTTTAAATAAAAAAGTAACATATTGATTTTTTTAATACATAATATAAATAAAATATTACAAAAACAAACAACTTAATACTTAATATTATTAAGTACTATATAGTTTTAAGTTATATTTAGAATTAAGCAAAAAAAAAAAAAAAACACCTATGCATTTTGTTTTCTCTTTTCAAAATATTTATAAGATACAAGAACTCATTGAGATTTACCTTGAAAAAAGAATAATGATTTATTTTTTTTTTAAATATTGAACTATAAAATTTTTTTAATTACCTCAAATTCAAAAATTCATGAAAATGATTTTTAATAATATAAGGTAAAATCGATATCACTTGTATATAAAATTTCTCATTTTAAAAACAAAAATTAAAAGATGTTCTAAATAAAAAATGTTTTCGAATTGTGTTAATATTTTCTAAATCAAAAAAATAATTCGATTAAATTTAATTTTGAAATAAGCCATTTGTCTAAGAATCCAAAGGGAGTTAAAACTAATTTTTTTATTTTTGATTTTTTTTTCATAAAATAATGAAAGAATTTGTAGATATGAAACTTACAAGGGAGGAAAATAAAATTTCTCGAAAGATCAATGCAACATGGTTCGGTGTCAATTTTAAGAATACGAAAAGTAAAAGGATTTAAAGAAAATGGAATAAATTAAATAAAAATCTAAAAAGGTTTCTCTCACGTTGGCCTCAGGAGAGAGAAAGAGAGAAAGAAGAGGAGAGAGAGATAGAGAAGAAACGACCGCGTCATTCAGCACCAGGTAACCCTAACCCTAACCCTAACCCTAATCCCCAATTTCTTCTGCTTCGCGTTCCTCTTCGTCTTCTCACTGAACCATACAATAACTCCAATACGTAAATGTAACGTGTAATCCCTAAAGAGACCAACATTTCTCAAATGAAATTCAAGTCCCCTGAATAGGGTTTGGTGCCTCTCGAATCTGGAACTCGCAGCTGTGACACGGATTGTGGAATCGCAATTCGCTGATTGGAGGGTGTCTCCGCCCCCAAAACGCTGCGTTTTGAGTCCCGGAGCGCGGGCATGGGCAACCCTTCTCCTCTGTTCCGTCACCATGTGACTGAGCCTGTACTTGTTGGTGCTCCATACCTCATGGGATTTCCATGAGAATTGTGGCTCCCAGCGGCTTAGTCTCTGTTGATGCTAACATGTAAATAATTTGTAGTGTTGTTGTTGTTCTCGTAGTGTTGTTACTATCATTTAGCATTTGGCATTGCTATTTGGAGTGGATTGCTTTGTGAATTGGCAACGTTCAAGTTTGTTTTCATTACAATTCTCGTGTTATTTTTTGGAAATTTGATCACATTTTGTATAGGGGTACTCTCTTTGGTTGTCTTTGTGTTTGTCATGTAAGAGTTACCATCTTTGTGTGATAGTTTCATGCTTTTAATGTATGTTAATTGGCAACATTTGGGTTTATTATCAGAACAATTTGTCTTATCCTTTCAGGGAATTTTATTGCATGATGGCATTAAGGTTCTTTTCTTGTTAAATTTGATCACATGTTGTATGTGTCTGACTCCTGTCCTAATTCTGATTTAAGACATGATTTCTTTGTGTCATCATTAATCTTTCTGAACGTGTGGTGTGTCAATGTGTGTATGGCATTTGAGAGTTTGTTTCTGTGATAGACTGATAGTTATTACTTATAATGGATGCATGTTTTTACTACCTGGGTGTTACTCATCTTTGATATTAATTGGGTGATGAGTTAGGGTTGACATTAGGGTTTTGTGCATGAGTGTCGAAATCCCTTGCTTGATCATCATAGGCAGTGACTGTAAATTTTTTAGTCTTGCTGAACTCATACTCTTGGTGTTTGCTCTTTGTTCTGGGACATCTTACATAGAGAACTTTAAGGGCAAGCATGTATTTGAATATAAAGCAGTCATCATTGATTATTTATTTATTTATTTTTTCTATACACATAGAACTGCAAGGGAATGTATAATTATGGACTATTTAGCACAGCAATAGGACCTGTATTATGTATGACATGGTGGGGATGATAATGGATAATTTTTGTATAATCCTCTCATTTCATAACATGAATGATTATTCTCTCAAAACCTATTTTCCTGGATTATTTTAATGGTATTATCTTAAGGTGTCATGCTAGTAGATTGATCTTGTCTCCTTGGTTGAATCATGTGAATTTTTACAAGCTTGAATCTTCATTCAAATAAGGAGATTCATTCCAAGTGTGCTTGTGAGCATCAGCATGTTTATCGGCTGCTGCAAATTTCTCAGTTTATAGGAGGCCTAAAATGTTCATTCATTCATGGGCCATTACACTTAGTTTTCACTAATTATGCCTTTTCCCTGTCGACTTCTCATTTTTGTCTGACCCCCACTGTTTTTTGGTTTTATGGATTTGATAGATTTCTTAAATCGATGGGAAGGGAAAAGTTGTAGTTAAGATAGGAATGCATGGATGTAGCTCAGGAACTGCTATCTTAGTAAATGCAGAAGTTGATTCCATGGGAGGTGTTGTTGACGGTGGAGTTGGAATTGGTAGCAAACCCTCTCCACGCCGAGCAGCAATTGAAAAGGCTCAAGCAGAGCTTAGGTACTACTGGGATGTTCCTTTTTATTTTACCCTAGCCCATTTTGAAGTTCTGTTTATATATATAGATATAATACTGTTAGTGTAAATGAAGCAAACTATTATTTGTTGGTTACAGGCAGGAGTATGATGTTCGTGAAGAAAGGAGAAGAGAGCTAGAGTTTCTTGAGAAAGTATGTTTATTTAATCCCTCCTTGCTTTTATCTTCTCTTATTATCAAAGCAAATATTATTTTGAGCATATCCAGGTGATTAAATGTTCCTTACCTGCAGGGTGGCAATCCTTTGGATTTCAAACTTGGACATGCAGCTTCAGTTAGTGTCCAGTCTACTTCCCTCACAGATCAGCATCCTGAACAGATTGTTACCAGGTTATTCTTTCTTATAGATGCGAATTAAAAATTGTGGATGACCTGTATTATTTTTATTGAACTAGATGATGTTCTTGTAACAGTGAAGCAAAAGGCAGTTTTGCGTTGACTGCCTCACCTCATGGCGATTCTGTTGAAAGTAGTGGCAGACCAGGGGGGCCTACAGTTTGTGAACCAAATAGTGCTGATAATCTCTTGCTTTTTGATGGTGAAAATGAGATACTTGATAGGAACTCCCTACATCCTAGTAGAAGGAACAACATTGTTCCATCAGAACAGTCATCCCAGGTGGATGGGAGCCAAAATGCAAAGGAATCTGAAGATTCAGCTATTTTTCGTCCATATGCTCGAAGAAATAGGTCCAGATCAAATCGTGATGGTGCTCGATCAAGTTCTGCTGATATAGTTCCATCTCGTGGTGGCCATGGTTCTTCTTTGCCTGCTCGCCATGGTTCAAGGGATGCAAAGGGGTCAATATCTGAAACGAACTTCAACAATCAGAAGGATCATAACGTTTCTCCCATTTCTGATCCCAAATCTATAAGTTCAAATGGTGACGTGGTATTTAAGGTTGTAGCTCCTGAGAATCAGTTGGATATGGTGCTGGATAGTGTGCAGGCTGTGGAAGCAACTAGCAGCCTCACAAAAGGCAGTGTGCCTGAAACTAACTTTGATACTACATCGTCCAAGTGGGATAACCAACATATTCAATCTGTGCAAGTTGACATTCAGCAAACTCTTACTGACGTAGCATCTGCAGATCCTGATCCAGTTGGAGGAAGGGAACAGGTAGTTTCTGCAGGGCCTGAATGTCTTCCTTCTGCGGCTACTGTAAAAAGTGAAAATGAAACAAGTTCTGGTCAGCTGAATGGTTTTAGCAACCTTAAAAGAGAGAGAAAAATTTTACCAAATGAAGGTCAAAATAGTGGTGCAGCATTTGGCACAAAGGGTTTAGACTCAGAGTCCTCTTGCACCCAAACTAGCCTTAGCATAGATGGAAATAATGATAGTGATCAGTGTACTGTTCCAAAGAATGTTGATTCTAATGGAAATCCTAGTGAGCAAATGTTAGCATTTGAAGGAACACCAAATATTGCAGGTGATGAAATGGTTAAAGAAGTGAATGAGGCTAAGGATGTTGATAGTTGTGCTATTATCAATGATGCTCTTGATTCTGTGCATCAAAACCACAAGGGGAATGGTTCTGTAGTTGTAGTTGAGGAAGAAATACATAGAAGTCAATCTGGCTCACAAAATGAGGTTAAGCATCCTTCTAATATTCAGGGAATGGAACAGAATGACCATTCTGTGTCAAATACAGATAGAAAACCAGGTGATATGCCTGGTGATAATTCTAATCCCACCAAAGAAGGTTTGTCCACTGGTAGACCTCAGGGTTCTATGGGTTCCTCAATTTGTGAGCTTCCTGAAGCTACTTTGTCCAGGAAGGGCTCCTTTGCTACCCCAGATCTTCAAACTTGTGCTGGAAACCGCTTGAGAATCATGGATAAGGCACATGAGGATTCAATTTTGGAAGAGGCTCGAATCATTGAGGTTGCTTCTTTATTTTCTTTTGATTATGATCTGTAATTTGATAAACCTGGAATGCACATTCTTTTATTCATTAGGCTCTGAAGGTCTGACAATGTAATAAACAGGCTAAGCGCAAGAGGATTGCTGAATTATCTGTTGGTGCATTACCTTTGGAGTATCACAGAAAATCTCACTGGGATTTTGTCCTTGAGGAAATGGCATGGTTGGCAAATGATTTTGCGCAGGTCTGATTACACATGATCATCTTCCCCTAACACAAACACACACACAGATGTATTCTACCTTTTATTCTTTGTTTTCCCTCTTCTTTTTTATCTAAAAGAAAAATACTGTAACTGGAATTTCCAACTTCATGTCTTTCAAACTTACCCTTTCTTTTTCTCATTCACATATAGGAGCGTTTATGGAAGATAACTACTGCTGCTCAAATCTGTTATCGCGTTTCTTTTTCTTCTCGGTTGAGATTTGAGGCACAAAAACAATGTCAGAAGCAAAAGAAAGTAGCTCATGCCTTGGCAAAGGCAGTCATGCAATTTTGGCATTCGGCAGAGGTTCTTCTACATGGTGATGATCTAGGTGTTGGTCCAAAAAACTGCAAATATGAGTTGGTGGGATCAAGGAGGATCGATGGAAATGAAGTTCCTGTGGACAAGATTGGAGAAGCCAATATGGTGATGATTATTTACTTTGACCTTCTTTTTTGGTCACTGCTCTATTGTAGGTTTTCAGTTATATATTTGTCATGCTATTTTATTGTTTTATCTGTTGGTGGTAGTGATTATTTTTCTTTCTTTTTCCTCATTTTACCATTTAATTTGTCAAAATAGATGGCTGGTTGGCTATGGTTTCTTTTGTCTTCAATTTCAGGATTGAATTTCCTGTTACTTATGTAAAGGTACCTCCATTTGATGAATAAGAAGGGGAAACTTTTGTATGAAAAATAGAGGAACAGATACATTGATGGTATAGAATTGGAAGGTAGTTAGATGAATTGGAAAGGAAAACAGTATTTGTAAAGATAGAGAAGATACAAAGGAAAGGAAGGAAAAAAGATTTAACCATGGACAACTGTAGATAGATGGCTTGCAACACTGTAGACATGGATCAACAGTATATTGTCCTAGCTCATTGGTTTCTTTGAAGTGTCAATTTATGCTGCCATTTTGTCCTATATTCAGTTTTGATTTTACCTATCACAAAAGGGAAAAAAAAAAAAAAATTTATGCTGCCATTTTGTGAGCTATGCAGCATTTAGTAAATATGCTATTAGATCTTTACTATTTCAAAGCTAAATCTGGTACTACATTAACTTGCGGAAGCATTCTAAATATTTCATGCTGCATTCTATTTTAAAAGTGGCTTTTAGATTTTTCTTCTTTAATTTTTCACCAACTGTTGGGTTTTTTTAATATATTTAAAGCAAAAATGAATTCTTTAAAGGACTTGGGAGGCTGATTAAATTTTTTAATTCCTTTAGTGGAGTAAAAAATGCACATAGATGTTATTAGATTTTGTTGTTTTCTGATTGTAATGAATAACAATCAGTGTCTCCTGGATTCCATTGGTTTGTTGATTTAACTTTCAAATTTGGTTGCATAAGTATCCTTACACACGTCATTTTTCTGTGACAATCAGACACTTCTATGATGATTGAACAAAACTTTTGCATTGTGGCTTCTGATAAGATGCCTACCATCATGTTTGAGCTGAATGATTTCATCATGTAGCTTTAGAAGGCTTCATTGTCTGGAGTTATTGATATAGATTGCAAATTGGGCAGTCTACCTATCAAAAGAAAAGATTGCAAATTGGGTTGTCTGTGAATTGTCATAAGCTCTGCCCTTATGGTCTCTTCATGGTGATCCATAGATACATTATTTCCTCTGAAACATCAAAATTTTCTCTTATCTTTTGTGATATATAGTACTCACAGATGTGGTGATCTTGGGCAGGAGGCTAGCAAAAACCTGGAGCATCCTGGAAAAACTGTTCAGGCTTATGCTGTAAGATTCTTGAAATATAACAACTCCCTTGTTCCTCCTGTCCAAGCAGAAGCGCCGTTGACTCCTGAAAGGCTATCTGATTCAGGCATTGTTGACATGTTATGGGAGGATCGCTTCACTGAAGTATGAACCAAGTCACCTCATACTTTGCATATTTAGTTAACCTCCTTGATATTGGCCATGGAAGCCTCTCTCTCTCCATATGCATGAACTCACAAACACACACTAATGCCCATCAATCTATTAATTCTGTTAAGTAGACTGTCTCCGTTATCTTGAAAAACCACCTTGATTCTCTCATGAAGAGAAAATTCTTGCATATCTCGACTGTTTTCTTTTTCTATCTAGTTTTGGCTGTGGGTACAACATTAATTACACATCGAGTTTCTACTTTGGCAGGAAAGCCTCTTTTACACAGTTCCTGCTGGTGCGATGGAAACCTACAGAAAATCTATTGAGTCCCATATGGTGCAATGTGAGGTAAGCATATAATCATCAACGTGTTATATGTGTGTTCTCTGTTCCTTCCTGCTAATATGTGGAATCACATTCCTGTTGTGGAGATTGCGATTTACCTTTTCTTTTCTCTCTTGATAAATCCACACATCTGTTGCCACTGTTCTTAGAAATGATGTTCATATTTTAATTGAAAGGTGTTTATAGTATTCTTAAGATTATTAAATGCAGTTATTTCTAAACTGCATAGTGTGTGTGTTTTTGTAGCTTATTTATTGGCATGATAATCATTGCAGAAAACTGGTAGTAGCATGCAAGAGGAAGTTGAAACATCTATGTATGATCCTGTAGCAGGTATTGCTGGAGGCTGTTGTGATTTATTTCTATCTTGTTTTAATTTTATGTTACTGACCTGATCAGTTCCTAATCCAGAGTTTGGAGCTCAAGAGAATTGCTATGATGAGGATGAAGGAGAAACAAGCACTTATTATTTGCCAGGTGGATTTGAAGGTAGCAAGCCATCAAAATATTCCCAGAAGAAAAAGAAAAACTCAATAAAGCCGTACAATGCTAGGCCATATGAAATGGGATCTGATTTTCCTTATGGACACTGCACAATTGGGGCTCAACAATCTGCATTAATGGGAAAGAGGCCTGCCAATAGTCTTAATGTTGGTTCAATTCCAACAAAACGTGTACGCAGTGCTTCAAGGCCGAGGGGGCTGAGTCCTTTTGGGGCTGGAGTGACTGGTTGTGTGCAGGCTCCAAATAAAACAGATGCTTCTAGTGGAGATACTAGTTCTTTTCAGGATGATCAGAGCACTCTACACGGTGGATCCCAGATCCAGAAAAGTTTGGAGGTTGAGTCAGTGGTGGACTTTGAAAAGCAGTTACTATTTGATTCTGCAGAAGTTTCAACTAAACCTAAAAAGAAGAAGAAGGCAAAACATCTGGTATATTTAAACTCATATTTCAATGTGCACTAGGGCCTTACTGTATTCTCCCTTTTTATCATTGGTTAAGTTGCCTGGATTATGCATTGTAGCAGGGTTCCACTTATGAGCAGAGATGGCAGCTTGATTCCACTGTTCATAATGAACAGGTGATTTTTTTTTTTTTTTTTTATTTGGTGGATTGAGTAGATTTGCTTGATAGACAATGCATCTGGTTTTTTCAACAATCCAAATCACTGACATGACCATCTAATTTTGATGATTTAACAAAAATATGTTTTAGGTAGTAAGGATGTCAGTAATAGAGTTGGTATGGCTCTTTGGATTTGGATATATGTGATCTATCAATGTACTATTTGGCTTCTGATGGTAATCTCATTTAGAAGGGCATGATAGTTCCTTGTTATTGCTATGTTGACCTGTTTTGGTGCATTCCTTTACTTGTTTGATTCTTGAGTTCTCAGTTATTCAGAATCTTATCATTAAGAACTTATGATAATATGGAAAATGTCTCCCTAGATATTTGTTTATTAGTCCTGTCTGCCTCTGTTCGGTAGAGCTGGGGCTTTGACTAGATTAGTACAAGTATATTGGTGGAGAAATGTATTATAAAGTCGGGTAACTGTGACTTAAAAAATGAGAGGAGGTGAAAGAATCGATAGAGAATATTTTTCAAATTACAGGAACCATAGAATGGGTTCTTTTTGTTGCATTTTTGGAATTGGGAAGATGAAATTAACTGTCAAATGGTTAGGTGAAACCTTTTTATTTTATTTTATATTTAATCCTAAACCATCACACAATTTGCTCACTTTCTTGACCCACATTCTTTTTATCCTACCTTTTATCCTTGTAAACCCTCTAAAAATGCTTTGCATAAGAATGAAAGTTTTTAATCAAGGATTTTTACAAGGTGTATATCCTTTGCTGGGTAAAAGAGAAGATCAATAAACCATTGTAACTGTGACTAAGATATAATGTGGTTATAGTTCTAGTTAGTGGAGTAAGAAAATGTCTTTTAGTTTAATGGTAAGATTTTTGACATTTTTATTTTTGTTAATTATTGATTCATATTGATAAATTTGTAAGTTGTATATTACCTATCAAAACAAATAAAAAAGATTTGTAAGGTGTATATTATGTGCATGGACCGCCATGCACACATTCATGGGTGCATATATCTATCTATCTATGTATCTATATAATCTATAGCAGTTGTAACCAAAAAACACAAAAGAAACACTAATATGTTGATTATATTGGTGCATCTGCAAAAAGTTACGGTGGACGAAAAATATGGGTCATTCATATATTAACCGTCTCAAATTGAAACAGATCACCTGCTTTAGTATTTAAGTTCCTAAAAATATTAAAAACTTACAACCTATAAATACATGGAATTAGCCTAAATAAATATAAATATATGGAGTTGTGGATTAGATGGTGAGAATGAAGTAGATTTGGAGGTTAACTTTTGAAAGTTCCATTACGGAGAGACCAAACTGGCATCTTCCTCGTTATAATAATATGAATGGTGTGAAATGCACACTGTTCTATTAGTGGCATGCAGAATTATGCTATTTATCATATCAATGCTCCTTCCTGTTTCATTCCTTGCTTCTTTAATTGAATTTTTCTCTGGATCAGACTCCACCTCCTCATTGATTCATTTGGTCTGCCAAAAGTATGCATCCTATATTGTTTTCTGAGGCAGTCATTGAATGCTTTATGATGTCCTTTGAAATGCAGAGGGATCATTCAAAAAAGAGATCAGAGGGTCATCATTTTGAATCTAATGGAAGCAGTGGTAAAACACTTTTCCTCCTCATGTATGCTTCAATGGTCGGTTGGACATTCTGTTGGTTATCTATCTTTTACATTTTCAAATGTCTTCCCTGCAGGTTTGTTTGGGCAACATAATTCAAAGAAACCGAAGATAAAGCATTCAGTAGATAATACTTTTGATAACATTACTCCAATGAGCGGGTCAATTCCTTCTCCAGTGGCGTCCCAAATGAGTAATATGTCCAACCCAAATAAAATCATCAAGATGATTGGTGTTCGGGATCGGGGCAGGAAAGCTAAAGGATTGAAGGTACTTACATGGCCTACTTGGCCATATGCTCTCAACTTGTTCCCATTTTTAATGGCGTCTTTTGAACATAAATTTCACCACGTAGTTAAGCATTCGAATTTATCTGCAGTTGCCTGCGGGGCAGCCAGGTTCAGGAAGTCCATGGTCCGTCTTTGAAGATCAGGTTATTCTTCCTTTTTCTTTTTCTGATGTTGTCTTTTTTATTGTTAGTGATAGAAAGTAAAAGTGCTGAAGTATTACTAGTGTTATTATTATAGGCACTTGTGGTCCTTGTACATGATATGGGTGCAATTGGGAGCTTGTAAGTGATGCTATCAACAGCACTCTCCAATTCAAGGTAAATGTTAGTTAAAGTTGTTTCTCATATAGACTTCTTTTGGGCCCAAGTTATGTCTTGTTTTAGATCATCTAAAACTGGTTTATGCTGTACGTTTCTATTCCAGAAAAAGTGCCAATTCCTTGCCGATTCCTTGGTGTTTATTCCTTTTCTTTTGTGTTTTTTTTTTCTCCTGGATGTTGGAATTGCAATCTTAATGACATGTGCAACATATCCAGTGCATCTTCCGCAAGCCTAAGGAATGCAAGGAGCGGCACAAAATTTTAATGGATAGGACTGCTGGTGATGGGGCTGATAGTGCTGAAGATTCAGGGTCATCTCAGCCTTATCCATCTACATTGCCTGGCATTCCAAAGGTAAGAATTTTGATTTTCCCTTTTTGACAAGTTAGAAATAGTTCCTTTTTTAGCTGATCAAAAAAAAGAAAAATAATTCCTTTTTTATTTTTTGTATTGATGTAAACTTCTAGACTGTTGACATTGAGCTAATTTTAGCTGTTTGAATTTATCTCTGTTTCTACACTTGCTCAGGGCAGTGCCAGACAGTTGTTTCAACATTTGCAGGGGCCGATGCTAGAGGAAACCCTCAAGTCTCACTTTGAGAAAATCATTTTGATTGGGCAGCAGCATCATTATCGAAGGAGTCAGGTATGTGCCTTGAAGTGTACTAGTTGTATCCATCCTGGCACAAACATATTGCTAGATTTTAGCCAAATACTGATACTGCTTCTATGGATGCCTTTTCTTAAATAAACTGTTTGAATTGGAATATACTCTCTTTCTTCAAAGGTAATTTCTTGAAGCATTTTTTTATTAGTATTCGTTTGTCCCAGAATCGAACTTAGTTACTTCAACATTTCCATACTCTTTTCTTCTCTATGATTGAGGTCATTTCTGTGCTTCAGTTTGCTGGTTTCTGGAATAGCTAGTGTTAGTAGTTTGTTGTTCCGTTCTTGTTACCATATTATGGAATGTTGGCATGCCCTGTATTTAAAATGATTGATTTTCCATATTAATCAACTCTATATAATGTAGAAGTTCAAAGAACTTCTGAGGTCTATATAAATTTTTCATGCAAGAGCACTGAAATCTATTGCACATTTACATTTCAATTTTTTGTTTTGTACTTGTTTTGACCATTATTGGGATCCAAATTTGTAGATGTACTGGAAAAATGTGAACTTTTAAGTTTCAAAACCTTGTTGATAAAAAAAAAAAAAAAAAAAAAAAAGTTTCAAAACCTTGTTGAATACTAAAAAGCACAGAAAACTGTGCACTTGTGTATATAGTGGTGGAGCCATATGATACATGGGGAGCAAGTGGGCACCAAGGGATCTGATCCCTTTCTCATTGGGTTACACATGAATTTCATGGTTACCAGTAGGCTACACAAGCAAGTTGTTCTACTTTTGTCCCCTCTCAAATAAATTCCTAGATCTTGCTCCCTCCCCACACCCCCAACTTATTTCCTGGCTCTGTCATTGCACATATACATGCACAAATCCAAATCTGTAATGCTGTTTTCTTTTTTGTCCATTTACATTAAAATAGAAATTGAACCCCCTTTTTCATCTATCTCAACTCAATGTACTTCTTCATTGATCCCCCTTTTTGTCTCTCTTTACCCAATTTACTTTTTCCTTGTTTTGTTTGGTACATGGCTTTGAGATTGACATTTTGCAATGCTTGATTTGAGATTAGAAGGGAATAAAATAAAATTGAAGCATTATGTTGATCTTGGGGAAGGTGGAATCTACAATCATAAATCTGAAAACAACCTTATAAGTTCACTTGGTGTTCTTGTTACTTTGAATTTTGAATTCTTTCATGACTTTGCTTTTGTTTTATTTTGCTTTTTGTGAAGAATGATAATCAGGAACCTAAACAACTAGCACCAGTCCACAGTTCTCACGTTTTTGCGCTTACCCAAGTCTGCCCAAATAACCTGAATGGAGGTCCACTAACGTAAGTTTGGTGCTATTGTGCATATTAGTGGTAGACCTGCAGTGTATTCAACTTATTTCATCACATAATATTTTTTTAAATTCACATTTTCTGGAACGTGATTGCATTTGTCTTGGTTAAGAAATTTTATTTCTTTGTTTTATTTGTTTTAATGAAGGCCTCTTGATCTCTGTGATGCAACTACATCAAGCTCAGACATTATGTCCCTTGGGTATCAAGGTTCTCATAATAGCGGTTTAGCAATTTCAAACCAGGGTTCTGTAGCATCAATGCTTCCTGCTTCTGGTGCAAATTCTCCACTTCAAGGGTCTTCCAACGTTGTTCTTGGCAGTAACTTGTCATCACCATCTGGTCCACTCAATCCTTCTGTCAGGTAGTTTGCAATGCTACAGCTTATGGTTTCTGTTTGCTCTTGTCATTGTATTGTGCTTATGTACTAGCATGTTGGGTCTTATGTTTTTCTAGGGATAATAGATATTCGGTACAAGAGCCACATCTTTACCAGTTGATGAGCAGCAAAGAATGCAACAATATAATCCAATGTTATCCAGTAGGAACATTCAGCAACCCAGCTTGCCTGTTCCTGGGACTCTTCAAGGAACTGATCGTAGTGTTCGCATGCTAACTGGTGGAAATGGTGTGGGAGTGGTGTCTGGGCTGAATAGAAGCATACCAATGCCAAGGCCAGGGTTTCAAGGAATTGCCTCATCAACTATGCTGAATTCTGGAAGTATGCTTTCCTCCAGTATGGTCGGAATGCCAAGCCCTGTAAATATGCACTCTGGAGCTAGTCCTAGTCAAGGAAACTCAATGTTTCGGCCTCGTGAGGCTTTGCATATGATACGGGTGAGTTATTTACCCTTTTGTTAAGTATGTTACTTGCAGAATTTCTCAGTTGAGTGAGCATGAGTTTGCTTACATTAAATGCAAGGATGTTAAAAAGATGCAAGCAACTGTGCTTTTTTTAAAATTAAAAAAAGTGAAATAAAAAGTTATCTTTAACCTCTGTTCAACCTCTGGATTGCGCATCACCAAGCTATTAGGGCTACAATGGGTTGGAAGGGTTAGGTCAAGTGCATTTTATTTGTCTAAAATGACATTTATTCTAGTTTATTTGAAATTAGCCAAATTACTACCTAGCATTGTACTTCACTATTTCATTTCGTTTCTTAGTTTTTCCTACTTATACTGCTTGAAAGAAAATAGCTGCTTTCAATTAATTCTCTGAGAACAAAGATATATTTTGCTTGAGAATATATAGTCATGTTATGAAATTTTCAATTGATTTGGCAATAGCTTGAATATGTAGGACTACAAATAAATTGTTTTGGCTTAGATATCTACATCAATATCTATCAAATAAGTAAGACTATCTATTTGAACTGCTTGATATCCCCCACCAATATTTCTGTTCTTTTAGCCTCAACGCTATCTGTTGATATGTTATTTGTTGGGTGTATTGTTTTGACAATTTTATGGTCCTTTCAAGAAGGATTTATGACAAATTCTGCTATTAATATAATTTGATTATGATGGCCAATGCCTTATTGTCTATATGCAAACATACTGTCGGAATGACCTGACCTTTTTAATTTAGAGATTAGTATATAAATACAATACAATAGTATGAAAATGTCTGCCACTTATATTATTAATAGTTTATCACGATTTTTTTTTAATAGTCATATTTGAAGTATCATTGGATACTAGTTATTTAGGTAGCAACAACTACAAATATTTATTGTTTTGAAAGGCAAACGTTCAAGATCCGGTATTGGACCTATAAATGTGAGGTAGAAGCTTCAGGCTTAGTTTCCGAGTCTTTATGTATTTTAATACTAGATCTACAGGAGAAATTGTAAAGAGTAGGGTTTGAATGGTGAGAGGTGTGTACAAATGTGCAATGACTAATGTGGAAATTAAGATTGAACCACAGGTGAGGTTTCTAGATATTGAAAACAACACAAGACACAAAGACACAAAGTTTGTTCTATCTACAAAATTATTTTGTTTGAATATCAAAGAAGAAAAAAGGGGGTGGGGTTTGATGAGGATGAATGTCCAAGATATATCAAGAAACTTAGTATTATTTGCAATTATGGTAGGATTAATATTACTTGGAATTAAGTTAGGATTAGTATTTGTTAGAGTTTAGTTAGAAGTAGCTAATTAAGTTAGGAGAATTAGAATTAGAGTCATAATAGACTATTAGAACCGTAGTAGACTTTGGATTTCTTAGAGAAGCTTATAAATAAAGGCTAATTGATGCAAACCAAAGTAATTGATTGATGGTAAATAATATTATTTTTTTTTTTTGCAAGTATTGCAATTCTCAAATGATGAGACACCATTGATTTTTTTTTTTCTAGGTGAGACTCTTAAATGGCCTTAGTGAGGCTCTCAAGTTTCTATTTCTTCTTGGTATATTCTTTCTCTATATTTTTTATTTTATTTTTCTCTACCATAAACTTTATCCCTTGTTTCTCTACCTAAACCCTAAAAAATTAAAACCCTAGTGTACCTATTTGATTGTAGAAAACCATCTTAGGGTTGTCCTACATCAGTTTTGGTATAAAAGCAAAAGTTCTTGGCTTGAAGGCGTATGCAATAAAGGAGTGGAGCAATGTATGCAACCATGGTTGAAGGCTACAACTTTTTTATGCAACTGGTGGTGAACATACCAAGGCTAAATGAAGAAGAGGATTGGCGATGTACTAACATCTTCCGAACTCATGTTGCTTGCCAAAGGGAGACTATGTGCAATGATTATTGATAAAGGAAGGAAGTAGTTCCAACTTAGCTTAAGAGGAACTTGTTGAGAAGCTTAATCTATAGAGAAAAGAGCATCCAAATCTCTATCAAATATCATTCAATTGACACATCTATTTTGCTGAGTTATTGTTGTCTAATGACATTTAATTTTAACAATAATTTTGAGTTGTCAATATGGTGTAATGTTTTGCCAATGAAAGTTACCCATATGGTGCTTGGAAGACCGTGACTTTTTGATGAAAGGGTTCAACATGATGGATATAAGAACACTTGACCACTTGTGTGCAATGGGCGTAAGAATATCCTTTGTCTAATGAAGGAAATTCCACTACTTAAGCAACCAAAAGAAAAATTAACATCCTTGAAACTAGAAGGGCCATCAAATACTCCCACTAAGAAGTAATTCAAAGTTACTAGTGAGGAGGAGAAAATCGCCAATGAGAATTTAAAATGCAAGAGGTAATGGAACTAATCCTAGAACAACTTGTAGGAGAGCTCAAAGAAGTTGTAAAAGCTTTAAAAGAACCAATGCTTGATTTCCTAAGGCAAAACATTATCATGATTGGTGGCAAACATGAAGAATCCTATTCTATAATATGAGTTGCTGAAATTTCCTTTGAATTTAGGGAATTCAAGAATCTTATTCTCCTGTAAGACAATTTACAAGAAGAGTGTGGGAAGCAACTCTCCACAAGCTTTTTGATGACACGTAATTATTTCAAGAACTATCGACTTGTTTTGCAACATTTGAAAGTTTTTCGAAGTTTGATACTTGCCTTGCATGAAATTGAACAAGTTCAAGAGATCTTAATGCCTTGTCTTATCATGGAAAAGAGTCGACGAAAAAAGAAAGGTTGGAAGGCATTACTCAAGATTTCAATTGACTGTGGAAAATCACTAAAACTCGAGGTCAAGTTTTATTCAAGTCAGGGGGAATGGATAAGGATGAATGTTCAAGATATACATCAAGAAAGGGATTTAGTATTAGTTTTAATTAAAGTAGGATTAATATTATTTGGAATTAAATTAGGATTAGTATTTGTTGGAGTTAAATTAAGAATAGCTAATTAAGTTGTAGGGGAATTAGAATGAGAGATATAATAGGTTGTTAGAATCCTAGTAGACTTTGGATTTCTCAGAGAAGCCTATAAATAAGGCTAATTACTGTAAACCAAAGTAATTAATTGATGATAGATGATATTAGGTTTTTTGCAAGTGTTGCAATCCTTAAATGGTGAGATTCAATTGATTTTTTTCTAGGTGAGACTCCTTGAAGGCCTTAGTGAGAAAGGTTTCTATCTCTTCTTCTTGGTATCTTCTTTCTTTATATTTTTTATTTTATCTTTCTCTATCATAAATTTTATCCTTTGCCCCTCTACTTAGACCCTAAAAACTAAAAACCCTAGCCTACCTATTTGATAGTAGGCAAGCATCCTAGGGTTGTCCTACCTCATGGTGAGGGGAAGGAACAATGCTAGACACAAAATTTATCAGTTAGCAAGATGTATACGAGAGGATCTATTTCAATAGAGATGATTGAACTTTCTTGCTTTTGTTTGTGCCTTAATTTACTGTGCAGGCTCTATGAGTAACAAGAAAGACACAATTGGTTCCTCTAAATAAGCCCAAAGATGCCCTTTTTGAAGTAACAGCTGGATTTTGTTTTAAGTCCAATATATGTAGAATTGATTTATGAAGATGAGTATAGTTGATCTTGAATGTATATGGGTTTGCTACTTTAATTGGATTATTGTCTTATCTTGGTGAGATAGCTTCCTGATCATGCACAACCTAATTAATCAATGATATTTAATAATGATTTAGTATTTTCTCTTATAAAAAAAATAATAATGATTGAGCCCGTATTTTGACAGCATGTTTCAATGAATACAAGAAACTTGATTAATCAGAACTGCAGGTTTAGTATTTATTTTTGAACTCTTTGCATGTTATAACTTTCTTTGCATAACTGTGTAAGTTCATGTGTATTCACATGGCTTTATTAAACCAAGGTGCAGATTTTGCCATGCAACCTTCTAGAGAATTAGGTGCATTTATTTGATGTCACTCCCAATTGCACTATTCCTACTCTTAACAGTTTTGTTCACACACAGCTCCTTTCCCTTCTAGTGACCAATAATGTGACATGACTTTCCAAAATGAATTAATGTGTTGATAGATGGTGATAGCTGGGAAAAGGCTTCATTGAGGGTGCTACAAGTTATTTGTTTTATCCTCCACTGGAGCAAGTTGGTTTCTCAAATATTATATACATTTAATGTCATATCTTATTGATTAATAGTTAGTAAATTGTTGATAGAATGTAATAACCAGGTAGGTAATGACCCGGATGTGAGGAGATTTGAAAATTGAAACTGGTTTAAAACCTCGATCTTGATCCTTGAGAAGGCAGGTGGATTTGGGTTTGGTGGCAGGCTGGGTAGATAATTATTGTTCTCTGATAACATGGTATAGTAATCATATGGTGTTTTAATTTGTTTATATTATAGTATATATGAACTTGAGCTATTGACCTATTGAATATATACACACGCGTGCGCGCGCATAAACTTGAATTATTTCTGTCGTCTTTTCTAAATTACAAGAATATTGTTCTGGGCATGGCAACTGGTCATGTACTTTTACATCCTTCTATGCTTATTTGCACTAAATTGGCACCAAATGATCAATTGCTGTCCCTGCTCTATATTTAGACACATTGTTCTGTAGCAACTGTTGCATGGCATATCAGTTCCAGTCCTTAACAGTTCTTATTTTGGTCTGATAGCCTGGTCATAATCCTGAACATCAGAGGCAAATGATGGTACCAGAGCATCAGATGCAAGTCTCACAGGGAAACAGCCAAGGAGTCCCTGCTTTCAATGGCATGGGTTCTGCTTTCTCCAATCAGACAGTCCCTCCTGTTCAACCATATCCGATCCATTCCCAGCAGCAACATCAAATGTCCTCTCAACAGTCCCATGTGCTTGGGAACCCTCATCATCCTCACCTTCAAGGCCCCAATCATACTACTAGCACACAGCAAGCCTATGCCATGCGTGTTGCTAAAGAAAGGCAGCTGCAGCAGCAGCAGCGAATGTTGCACCAGCAGCAACAGTTTGCTTCATCCAATAATTTGATGCCACATGTCCAACCCCAGCCTCAACATCCCATGTCATCTTCTGTGCAAAATAGTTCTCAGATTCATTCGCAAACTTCTCAGCCTGTGACGTTGCCACCTCTAACGGCATCTTCCCCAATGACACCCATATCCTCACAAGAGCAGCAGAAACATCATCTGCCACCTCATGGGCTCAACCGGAACCCTCAAATAAATGCCAGTGGGTTGACCAATCAGATAGGGAAGCCAAGGCAACGACAGCCACAGCAGCAGTTTCAACAAACTGGCAGGCACCATCCTCAACAACGACAACAGTCACAATCTCAACAGCAGGCTAAACTTCTGAAGGGAACGGGAAGAGCGAACATGTTGATGCATCATAGCCTTTCTGTTGATCCCTCTCATCTGAATGGTCTTTCAATGGCTCCTGGAAGCCATGCCACTGAGAAAGGCGAGCAGGTTATGCATATGATGCAAGGTCAAAGCCTATATTCTGGGTCTGGTGTAAACCCAGTTCAACCGGCTAAACCATTAGTGCCTCAGTCTGCAACCCAGTCCCAGCGCCCAGCACCCACTTCATCAAAGCAACTTCAGCAGATGCCTCCTCATTCTGACAATAGCAATCAAGGCCAAGTTCCAGCAGTTCCATCTGGTCATGCCACCTTATCAGCTCCACATCAAGTGGTTCCACCATCAGTTATGACTTCCAACCACCAGCAGCTGCAGATGCAGCCGTCTCCACACCATAAACAGGTTAACACTCAACCGCATGTTCAGAGAATGCTTCAACCGAACCGTCAAGCAAATTCTGACCGTGCAAGCAAGTCTCAAACCGATCAAGCTCAAGCTGATCCACAGCCTGTGAATAACACATCCCAAATGAGTACAACAGCAGTGTCTCAGGCTGGAATGGAATCGTCTACCATGGTTTCTACTGCCGGTGCTTCTCAATGGAAAGCACCAGAATCATATAAAGAATCATTATATGATTCTGGTATAACAAATCCAGCTACACAAGTGGGTTCCATTGGGAGCCCGTCAATGACAAGCTCAGCTGGGGGTGAGTCAGTACCTTCCATCAGTGGGCCTGTCCAAAGACAGTTATCAGGTAGCTTGCCTCATGCGCATAATGGCGGGTCACAGTGGCAGCAACAACAGCTACAGCAGCCTTCAACACCGCCATCCCTACTGCAACAACACCAACACCAGCAGCAAGAGCAACAATCACAACAACAACAATCACCCCAACAACAGCTGCCACAACAGCAACAGTCCAGCAGCAGCAGCATCTGCAACCAGGGCAAGGCAGTATGTATATCAGACCCACTAACTCTAGACTGGAATGAACAAGCCTTCTGGATTGAGCAGTTCTCTGAGCAGTAGGTCCTGTCAGGTTGGGTCCACATGCCTTTGTGGCAGCAGTGTACAGGTAATTTTGATTTCAAATACTTTGTAGTGATCTAAAATACATATGATATAGCTCCATTGGTTACATCATTTTGACAAAATTTTCCAATTTTCTTGATGATCTTCAATTATTCCATAGCTTTTATTGGTACGCATAATATCTCCATTCCTTAGTTAATACTTATGATGATGACATATGCTTATTTTTCACATCACATGCATCCAATTTTTATTTTTTTTTTTATGTCCTGCACAACTGATGTTGGGAAGCTTCTCTTCCTGACTCTATCTGTAATTTGATTTGTAAATTTCGCTCCTTCTTTAGTTCTTCCTTTTGGGAACTATCCCCATCAGGAAATGCTCGGCTGCATTGAATTATGTTAATGCTTCCAACTGGGTTTTTAGTCATTTACTTGGTGTGGGATCTATGCATTTTGTTGCACATTTGAATGGAATTAGAGGTAATTGAGGCATTGAGTTTTGTATGCAGATGAAGCTGGTCATTCCACAAGGGCATTAGTAGAAGATGGAAAAGAAAGAGGTGGCGATTTTTATTTGTAGGGGTTCTGCTAGAGATAACTGATGGAATATTGGCGGGGCATAATTTTTTTGGGGAATTATGTATATTACCACTGGTCTAGAGAGCCTGGGGAAGATAGAGACGGATATAGAGGTATGTGTACAGGGGTCTCATCTCTCCTTTCCTTTCTCTTTTCTTTTCTTTTTTAACATTTTCTTTTCTTTTCTTTTTTTTTTTCTTTTCCTTTTACCTGGTTCCCCTCCTTGGTGGGGGAGGAGCTTCATTCCTTTTTTTGCCCCATTAGATTAGTGGATGTATTATTACCCTTTTGGATTTAAGGGGGGAGTGTAGCTCTCATTGTATTTGGGCAAAAGAAAAGCCTTTGAAAATTTTGTGAATATAAGGTTTCTGGTGTATACACTCTTGATCAATGATGCTGCAACAATCATCTGTCACTGCCATGGGCGCTTGTGGAATTGTTGTAATTTGTAAGCTGTTTCCCCAATTTCCATAATGCCAAAAAAAAAGCCTTCGATATCTTATTTGCAATTGCGTAGTTATCCGGGGCTCATGAAGACGGGAGTGGGAATGAATAATCAAAATCAACTTTACGGATGAACCATGTACATTTCAAAGCGAAAAGGAGACTTCACTACCACCATAAGGACTTGTACATTCTTTCAATAACCCTTTTCTTTTTGTACACCATAACAATCCACTGTAAAATTCCCAATCATGCAATGTTAATTTTACACAAGTCACTAGCTTTGTTCTCAAACTGGCAGTTTTAGGTTAAGTTCGATTTCCAAAAAATTTGAGATAAAATATGACCACAAAAAAATAAAAAATAAAAAGGAAAAAGGAAAGGACAACAAGAGAAAATGAAAAAAAAATAGTAATAAATTATTTATATATAATTAATTTCATATATATATATATATATAAAATAAAATTTAATTAAATTTGATTTTTCTTTTATTAATTTTTATTCCTCTGTTTTTCTAGAACCAAACATAGTGTGAAAGAGTAATCAATAATCATGATAAGCAGCTAAAAATTTATAAAAAAATCAAAAACAAAAAAGAAAAACATGATGCTCTGATTTTATTTAATTATTTCGGTAGGCAAGAGTTGCATATCCAGTGTTGTGGCCATCTATACATTCACTGACATTGAATGAAAACATAAAATAGTAACATATATTTCTTGGTCAATTGAAAATGATATGCAGAATAAAATAGAAAAAATATCTTGGTTAGTTGAAAATGATATGCAGGGTGTGATACAACTGCTTTAGTGAAGGATATAAACCCCCTTTCAATAACCCACAAACAAGGTCTACATTTGGCTGAAAACCACATCTCATGATTCATTTCCTCCTATGATAAAATCCCCAAGTTTATTCAATTCCAAAAGCAAAGTACTACTCAGCTATAGGTCATCAGACTGCCAAAAAACTCATGGAAAACCCTTAGTCCTAATGGTCCAAAATGTCAGATGAAAATTTTGCAGACAAGCTATGGCCTAAAAGAGTGAAAGTATTATTACAGGAGACGGTAGAATTGAGCATCTAAATCCTCCTAACATGTTCCTGAGCATGGCCAATGAATTCTGTGTTTCTAACTAAAAGAGCGAAGAAAGAAAATAAAACAAACAAACAAACAACCACCAACATGCATTCAGCCTTCAAGAGATCATCCTTTTCTCCATTATGAGTAAGTCCTGGTGTATTATTAATTATTTTTTTGTAATCTTCCCAACAACATTTTTGTGAACAACTCAGAGTGCCAAGCATTGCTGCCAATGCCTACTACACAATCAAGAGGCCAGAACATGTCTGGATGTTCATATTTTATGTATATGTAGCAACCGTAGATTGTTAGCCTTTGAGAGAAAAGTAATGCAGAAATCATGAAATAAGTCACCAGCATGGTCAGAGTGGCTTCTATTACACATTAACAGCGCAATACTGCTTCTCAGTCTATTCCAGAATTTTCTTCTCAGGAAGCTTTGGTAGATGCTTGATTGTTTAAAGGGCTAAGTAAATGTTGTAACATATTTATTGAGCTAAGAGGAGCATTTTTACAATTGGAAGCCCATGAGACAATAAAACTTTCCTGGTATGTCCGACTGATGGGTGGCACAAGTGATGCAAAAACCAAGGATGGCAAGTTTGAACAGTGTTATGTTCACAAGTGATAGGGCAATGTAGACAGAAAAGACTAAAAAATAACCTAACAGTTTATGTGGGTTATTAAGAAAAGAAAAAAAAAAAGGCCAAAAAAGGAAGTCTTATTAAGAGTGAAAAGGAGCCAAAGTTGTTTGGTTACATGAAAACTCAGCTGATGGAAAAAGGGTAAGACATCTTAGGCAACAGGATACACTTCAGAAAATCTTTGAATAACTCTGAAGAAAAGGAAAGAAGCAGCAGCTGTTTTGGTGATCTTTCTTTTTTATCTATCAGAAACAAACATTTTATTGTCAAGAAATAACTAGGTGCAAGGAATGGTAAGACTTCCCCATAAAAAAATTACAACATCCTGATGAAAAATAAGAAAGAGATTATAACTATAAAAATCAATTCTTCCTAGAAGCAGAACCTTCCCGAAAAGGAAGTCAAATGTTTTGCTCTACCTCTTTGCTAATGGACATGCCAATAGATAAACTAAGCAAGGAATCCAACAAAAGAACATTTAACTCTGAGGCGATGTCAAAGATTTGGCAGACCCAGCTATCTAATTTCCATGATCCTTGTTCTTTTCTCCTTCAACCAAGATATGACTTTCTTCGAATCTCCCTTTATTAAAAGATTGGAGGGACCTTCAGCTTTGTGTCATAGACAAGTGGCTTTAGTTGTCTAAGTGCTGCACGTGAGCTTAAGAAAGGCCAAAGCTAAAGTCACCACCTGGATTGCTAGTCCCTCTCCAACATGTTTCAAGAATGTTTGTATTAATGGTTCAAAGATAATCCATGAGCATTCCTCCAATTCTAGTTGTGCCGGATTACCAATAGAATGTCTATCAAAGTTCAGCTTAACAACACACATTGGAAAAGGAGAGCAAATAGGAAGTGTCTCCTTAGATGGCCTAGTAGATTTGCATGTTAGGTTCCAATCTAGCTATATAATGCTCAAAGGAGTATCCTTGAATGTTGCACAAGCCTATGCCCAAAGAGATGAAGAGAAATAGAATAGATACCATAGTGTACAAAACAAAAACTGAGAAATATACAAATAAGTTGCCAGGATATAGGATTTGCAAGAAGAAAAACCATTACAATGAATCTGATTGAAAATGCATTGAAATGGAGCACACATTGAATCAATATTTGAAAGGTGCCCAGTGACACAAATCCTCAAAACTCTTTTCTTCTAATGAACAAAATCCACTAACATAAACTCAAAATTTTCTGTCAGAACCACAAGATTTGTGCTCATCAAGCCTTGATGACATTAATTGAAAGGGATGAATGAAAAAGAATCCCTATTTTACTTTCTAAAGAATCAGGCAGCCACCTTATTCAAAACATGCTAATTCTAGAGTTCACTGTACAGAATCTATTATTCATCCTAATTCAAATTATTATCATCCAGAAACTTTCCTACTCTGTAACTTAAACACAGAGAGAGAAAGGAAACATAAACCTTCATATCTCTTGACTCATCTTCAACTTCTTATTAGACCCCAGGGCCCTCCCAATTGTCTCCACAATCTTCCGCTGTGACTCCACAATCATCTCCATTCGCCTGCTCTCCATCTCCATTCTACGCCTCTCTGTTTCCTTCATCATCTCCATCTTCATATTCTCCATCCGCACAAACCTCTCCGCAAAAGCCCTCATCTCTCCCGCCAACTCCCAAACCACGCCCTTCCCTCCCTCCACCACCACCGCCCCCGTCTCCTCCTGCTCTGTACTCCAGTTCAATTTCGGGTCTACTGCAAACCGGTTGACAACAGCGGGCCTCTGCAGAATATAATTGATGCTGCGCGACCTGGTTTTGAGAGCCCCAGAATCTTCGTCGTTGCTAGAATTGCTGTAATCGTCGTTGCCGACATTATCGTCATTGGGTTTGCAGTTGTGAGAGTAGGGGTATGCCTTTTCATATTTGAGAACGGACATGGGTTGAGCGGAGATGGGGAGGGGGCCACGTTCGAGGGAGTCCATGAGATGGAAGTAGGGCCAGGAGGAGGAGGCGGCGGCGCCGATGACGATGCGCTGTTTTTCGGCGCGGTAGCGTTTACGGAGCTTTTCGATTTTGTGGCGGCACTGGGTGGCGGATTTGGAGGGCTCGTCGTAGTTGCAGCGGGCGGCGACGGTGACGGCAACTTCCTCCCATTGGGAAGCTTTGAGCTGGCCGCGCTTGAGGGAGTACCATTTTTCTTGGTAAGCTTGGATGAGGTGCGTGGTTTCTTGGTGGGACCATGGGAGGGGTTGAGCTTTCTTGGGCCGGTTTGGAGGTGAGGATGATGGTGGTGGTGGTGACGGTGTGGCCATTAGTGGTGGTGGTGAGCAGTGGCGGTGATGGAAGTGGGAATGGGGTGGGGGTGAGTGGGGGAGGTGAGGAAGGTGAGGCAGGTGGGCGTAGGTGGGAGGTAGTGGACCCGAACCTGGAGGTGGGCTGGATCCGCCCTATATTAACGGATTTGGATAATAGATAAATAGAGTAAATACGGATATACAGTTACTTAATTTTACATAAATGTCAAAAATATCGGATAAATATAGATAGACAAAAAATAAATTATAAAATGAGTAAGTATATATGTTAGATTTATTTTATAAATATAATTGATAAAAATATTTATCACATTTTTATAAAAATATTAGTTTAAATTTCTTTAATATATATTTATATTCATTTATTTTAAAAATTAAAAATACTTTTATTAAAATATGTTTTATTTCATTTTAAATAAAAAATTAAACTGATTTATACAAAATATTTTATTTGAAATTTAATTTCTAAATTTTTATTATAAATATGTGGTAACAATTTTTTCTATTAACATTAATTTATTTAAATAATTAAAATTATTAATAATTTATCTTATCAAATTCATTTTAATTTATAAAATATTAGGACTTCATTAAATTTTTATATTATAGCAAATTTGGACTAAAATTATATTTTTAATATTTTAAAATAAAAATCTTTAAAATTAAAAGGATAAATAAAAAAAATTAAGAATAAAGTGATAATAATTTTTTAAAATATGATTAATGAGACAAATATGAAAAATAGTTTAAAATAAAAAGATAATACAAATTTAAAATAAAATATAAATTAAAAAAATGAATAAAAAAAAACTTTTTTAAAAAATCTCCAATTTTTTGATGAATTTTTCAATCCACGATTTATCAGTGATTTTTTGCAATGTTTTTTAAATTGGACTAATCATTAAACCGAAAAAAAGTATTGGTTCACGTTTTACTAGTTGGACCTGTGGTCGAATAGTGGTTGAACCAGTGATCAAACTGCGTTCGAACGGGTGATGTTATAAATATATAATTTATATTTTATTAATATTAAAATTATTGCATTTCAATTTTTTTTATATTTGGCATGTAAATGAAATTATAAACATAAATATAAATATATTAATGTATCAAAATTTATTAAATAGAATATATAATATTTAAATATGAGAAAAATTATAACATTTAATTTTATCTACGTATCTATACATTTTATTATTTTAAAATTTAAAAAATTATTATATTAATTAATTTATATAATTTTCATATTTATTATTAATAATTATTATAAAAATAAGCATGAATATAAATATTTATGTTTGTTTAAATGTTTTAAATTATAAAAATTTAAAAAGAGCATTCATATAATATATAGTTATATGTATTAATCAAAAGAAATGTGTTGGGCTGGCTCCTCCTTTTGGCAAGCTTACAGTGATTTTTTGAGACCACCCTTTGCCCCATGCGCGGTCGCTTCCTAACCAAAATCTCATAGTGATTTTTCTAACATTTTGCCGATTTTTCCTCCCACCGAAAATCCGTGGCCGATTTCATTTCGGTCACTGCCGATAATTTATTTTTTGCCGATATTTTGACGATAAAAACCAATTTTTCAAACCTGACAATAAGTAATACACTTGGATTTTTTTTTTTATTAGTTGAAAATTTTATAAAAAGATTATCAATTTGTAAGATGATTGTTTTTTCGGATAAAAGAATGATCTTATTCATCTTTTGAAAGAATGCACTGCACTACTTATCTAAATTTTTCATCCAATGCAATTATTTGAAATAAACTTTTTCTATAAATAAGAAATTTTTATCAAAACTTTTATAATGCACAAAAGACTTTTTGTAGAGCGATCTTATTAACAATCAATGAATTCATAGATAATTGCATATGTCAATACAAAGTCAATTTAACCGTGATTCTAGTAAACGTGATTTTATTTGTAACTTTTTTAATGATTATAAATAAAAATATATTTACTAAAAAACACTTTTAGCTTTTTTAAAGTCAATTTAACCGTGATTCTAGTAAATGTAAAAAATTATAAATAAAAATATATTTATTAGAAAACACTTTTAGCTTTTTTTAAAATAACTTTTAAATGAGTTTAAAATGACAACGATACATCATGTGCTCGGGTCTGTGACATGTTATCGATTACCAATTAGGAGGTGGTGCACTACAACCTTTAATGGGTTGTTTAAGCCTATGAACCGACTATGAACAAGTGATCTATTTGCAAGGAACATGTGGCTTGGATCTTCCGTACAACTTCTAATGCATCCAAGTAATGTATAATGCAAAAGATGCAACCCAGAGTGCTTATAAGATATAGTGCATGAAAATAGGATAGATAAAAGTGAACTGAAACTTTATTAAATAAATAATAAAAATCTAATTATTTATTACATCATATCATGTTTTTAGGTAGTTATTCCTTCATAAGGAGCCTACATACAGTGGATAGTAGGTCATGGACCCGATTTTTAGTATCTCGTTCTAATATCATAGGGTACTAAAGTGCGGTTAACTCTCTGTAGTATAATGTTGGGTCAAACTTTAAAATTAGACTTTGAAGGAGCCAATAGTTTCCTATGGGTCCAATGGTACCTTCTTGATCTCATATTCCTTAGTGACATATTTTTTAGTTATACAGATTTACCTAACCGTTTTACCCTAAAGACTTACTTTCTAGTACCTATAACTTGATTTATGTTTGCAACGCAACAACCTTCAATTGCTCTAGTGGATTACTTCAATCTCGCCTAAGGGATGAAGGTCTTCAAACCAAGATTCAAAGATCAAATCCTTGAATGAGAGATCGAGAATGGTGTGACACTTTAGGCTTTCTTACTAGGAGACCCTCTCTAAAGGATGTAAGGTCTCTCAATGATCTCAATACGATTTTCTAAAATCTTTTTCGATCTTTTACCCTCAAGGGGTTAAAAAAGAGGTTACTTATAGGCAAAAGCCTAAATAGGTTTGGTTTTGAAAGAGTTCTAAATCAAATTGGCATGAAAAATCTTGGTAAAATCAACATGACTACTCAAGCCAACTCACCCGTTGCTTGAGTGTCTCGGGTGCTTGAGCGGTAAGTATCACTTGAGCAGTCCTGAGCACTTAAGCACTCCAGGCTTCTTAAGCAATCCTACATTTTTCAAAAAATTAACTTTAATTCATTTTAAGTTTAAAAAAAAAAAAAAAAAAAAAAAAAACAAAGCAGATTCTCTTTATACCTCAAAGGAGCTTAATATGTCACAAGTCAAACATTTTTAGACGTATATGTGACTTCCCGATTGGATGAACATCAACTCTTGATCTTCAATGGAGAGCAAGTCACTATCTAAAAAGTCTTCTATGGCCAAACTTTAAAATGAACAAAATTGTCAATATATAAGCAAAACTCTATGTCCTAACAAAGGTTTTGCATTCATCACTTAAAAAGGACCCAAAGTTCAGGTTTCTACAACCATAAATATTTGGTGATTTAAGAAAAGAAAAAAACAAAAACAAAAGAAAATCTTAGGGAGCTTACAATTGCAGCATTGTAATGAATGTCAATGTGTTTGTTTATGGATGGATTCCACTCCTAGACATCCATACTATTCACAATTCCATATATGGTTTTCTTATAAATGATGTTGTCCAATTCCACACCTTTAGCTTTACTAAAAAGAAGTTCCTGGGTGTAGTATAGGCTCACAATTACAACTTTATCTTATTCTAGTATTCCAATCTCCATCCAGTTGATTTTCCTTTCTTTCACAGGTTTGTCATACCTACAAAATTGAAATGCTTATAAATTTGTAAGAGCAAAGAAAAGCTCATGAAACTCATATAATATGGAATGTTTGATAATACATACCCGTCCATAAAATCAAAAGAGCCCTTGAATCTATGTGGCAAATTGAGGAATGCAAAATCAGAAAAGTAAATCTACCTTGGTAGGCAATGTTGTGGATGTAAAAAGCTACTTGGCATAGTTTAACAAGCAAAACCTCAAACCTCAAGAAATGAGACTTATGAGTTGGCTAGAATTCTAAATGCTTCACTCTTTAGTAAAATCAAACACCCTTTTACCTTGGCATTTCTTTAAATTCCCCTGGATTGGTACATTGATTTTAGGTGGCATGGCAGAAGAGTAGTGTGCTAATCATTAGTAATGAAGACAACATCCTCTCCTACATGGAGGTAATAAAAACGCATGCGCTTTTATTAATTAGAAACTATAGGCAAAATTTTCAAGATACAAAGGAAATGGTCCATACCATATGGTCCTGAAAAATATTTGTTATTGTTTAGATTTAGAACCCATGGTGCCTTTAGAGCCGCCTAAAAGGAACAAAATCAAATATAAGTTATACAAGTGGCTATACAAAATAAAATAAATAAAAACATCTAGGAATTTTGCAAGGCAATTGGCTATTTTGGCACATTGTGACACCCTGAACTAGCAATAGGGTAAGAATACAAGTGGATGGTGTGTACTATTTACTCACTTAAGTTGCTAAATAAGAAAGAAACTAACTATTTGCTACAAGCACCAAATATATATACTTTTTATCATGCAATTAGGTGGACAAAGTTAAACAAAAGCTCCCACAACTTATAATAATGCCACATGCTAAGAGCAAACAATCCTAATCTACTAATCTTAAGAAAGTAAGAAAAAAATAGCCAAAAATTCAGCCAATTTCCTTTTACATTGTGCATTAGAAAGAAAGTCAACCCTTTACTTTAAAGGTAGTACATGATTAAGAAAGATTTGGATATTAATTTTTATGGTAGGACATATCCAAAAGTTTTTCCTATGATAAAACATATTTGAATAGCTTCCCTATTGTAGACTAGCAAATATCTTAAAACAATTTAGTTCAAACAAGTCTTTCTATCTCCAATAAAGCCAAATGAATGTTTCCAATAATGTATAAAAAACCCTCATGATATCATATGGGAATTAGATGACATAAATAGGGTATCTAAATAAACCATGCTCTAGTAGTCATGTAGCATGTATGAAATGTAGGGAGCAACAAACAAGCAAAAGGAAGACTGATAAGTGACTTGAGTCACATATAGGACTAAATAATGCATTAAATTCATCAATAATTGTAACAAGTGAAAAGCTCCACCATACCAAACATAGTGAGAAGAAATAGTAGCATGAAGAAAGATATGGAAAAACTTGTTGATTGATTGAATCTTTCGATGAAATCACTAGTTGAGTTAGTTACTGCAAATGTGGCACAAATGAAGTAGAGTGACCACCATCTTATGGTGGAATATGCCCATTCGTCCCACCCCTATTTTTCTTGTGCCGTTTAAGAGTATTAAGCATTTGTTCTGTAGAAGGAAAGTTAAAGAAATATAAGCAAGTCAATTACATCTCAACCATTAAAGACAATGGCATAAACAAGATACTTGTTCACTTTTCTAAATGAATTGACTATAATTATTTTTACAGCAATAGTTGATGATTTGACCAAATCTAACCCATAAAATAGAGCAAAATGGCAAAAAAAGTTCATGTAATTAGGAGAAGACTTTATCCATTAATCAGATTGGCAAAAATTTCATTTTTCCTTTGAGCAATAGCCACATACAATGGCTTTCTATGAATCATGTACCCTGTACATCCAAAGATGAGATGATTGGCAACCTAAAGAATAGACATGACTACTTCTACTAATAGAAATAAAAAGATCTTATGTATCAAACATATTGTAAAAATATTGTATGCATATAAAGAGAAGTGCAAATACAAGAATTAAAAAAGCACCATAAATTCTATTGAAATTCATTGTCAATTGACTACATTGTCCACATTAACTTATTCATGAGATTCATTTATTCTCATATTGTGAGAAGTTTTTAAACTTAATACAATTTCTAATAAATAATGTTAAATTGGAGCTAGTCCCTTTATTAGAAATAGTGCATTGTTTCTCACTAAAATGATGGACATGAACACGCCCTCTATTCTAAAGGAAATGCCTAAAAAATAATAAGGATTCATAAACAAGTATTTGATGCATACTAATTCTTCTCCTCTAAAATTTTTTCAAAAATTTTTGTCCTTCCGTAATTTCAACTAACTATTATTCACATTACCTAAACTTTCAGGGTTTTGATTATAATTATTATGACATTATGTTAAAGCATAGACATATAAGACATGCATCATACCTATTAATTATGTCTTCGGATCTATCTCATAGCATTTCATCCACATAGCAAAAACAAACTATCTAGAATCAACTTATGCGAACTGTAAGAAGGTAACCTTTTTTTTTCCCCCTCAAAATTACAAGAATAGAATAGTTGTAATGTCTAGGTAACCTTTTTTTTCCCTTAAAATTACAAGAATAGAACAGTTGTAATGTTTAGACCCAACAAGGTTTATGCATGTGATTCGATTTTTCCATTCTAAATAGGAAAAAAGAAACAAAGATGAAAAAAAAAAAAAGAACTTCACCCAAACACCAATGTATACCTCTGTTTTGCTTTTTCCTTTCTAAAGTAAGGAACAACTTGATCATGCATAAAATGAAGTCCTCATTTGAATTAAGAATTATAGCATGAAACAAAACCCAAAATCATTAAAAAAAAAAAAATTGAAGATAACAAGCCATAAAAGAAATAAGCAAGAGTGCATTGATGAAGGCAAACATAACCAAAAAGTTGTGAAAGTTTCTTCTTTATAGTTTCCAATAAAGGTTGTAACCAAAAAACATTTGTTTTAATTCCTTGTATGGTAACAGACAAGTAGTAGTAGAGCAACAACAATAAAAAATACAAAGATGAAAACTATGTAGCTATAAGTTTTAAAACTCATAAGAGCTATCACTAACCTAGTCAAATAAGGGAACCAAAAATGAGGAAGTAAAAAAATCACCATTAGTGAAATAGTAACCATTTTGCAGGGTATAGGATCAAAGTGAATATTTCAAATCAATAAGACCAACAAGTAGTAGAAACAACCAAATATGAGTGTAATGAAACATCATGGTACTTCTTGGAGCTAAACCAGCGTTAGATTCCATGGTACTTGTTGCATAAACAAGGGTAAATTAAGGCTACATTCTTGGAAAGAATTTGGTTTAAAAAGATTGAATACATTCAGAGATGAAAGACAAGCAAATAATTTAAGTTTTAACCACCCCAGCTTGCACGACCGCTTTCATCAAGAAAGATCTTACCATTGCTTTCTTTAAATATAGACTTTTGTAGGTAAAAGCAACATTTGCAACCATTTTACTTATAAAACCAGTCCAGTTAAGATTGACAATGAAATTGGTAGTGATTAATAGTTCAACATACATGTCATCTCAAAATACAACATCCAAAATTAAAAGATATCCATAAACCTAACAACATTGAAAAAAAAAAAGACACTACAAAGAAATTGTTAACATCCCAAAATGTCTCTAACTTCATTTCAAGTCAAAAACCTAAAGCACAAGTGAATCATCATCCATCCATAATTGTGAGTTGGAGCTATGAGTCATGAATCGAAGAATCTCCTAGTAAAAAAAACAAAACAAAAAACAAAACCCAAAAAAATATAAGTAACTTTACTAAATATTTTAATATAAAACCATTCATAAACTTGATAATTTTGTAAATTGGTTACCTTCCATTTCCTTTCATAACCAACTTTGAGCACACATTAAGGCCTCCAAAGTATATGGATGAAGCCTACTACGATGTTTTAATACCATCCTACCACCTGTGTTAAAGGTTAACTCTGATGCAATTGTTGATATGGAATAGCATAGATATTTCGAACAATCATCTACAAAGTATATCATTTGTCTTCCACCAACTTAAGACATTAAAAGCTAAAGTCCTTGGTAGAATAGACTACTCAAAGTAATAATCTAACTCTGACTTCATATGACTTTCTCCAATGGTATTATGAACAAATAAGTCAAACTTTGAAAGAGGATCTTATTCATCATAGTTAAACTCCGAAAGAGTTGAACTTGATGAAGTGCCATAGGATGAAGTTTTTTGCCCCAACTTAGACTTTGATTGGTACTTAGAAAGCAACTCATAACGCATTCCACAAACTTTTTCTATCTCATTTAAAGCTTCAGAGCCATACATTATTGGGAAGTAAAACTCTAAAATCTTCATTTTGTATCTTAGGTCAAATATAGATGCTATTGCCATCACAATATGACACCCACTCCAATACTTGTCAAACTTTTACAACATAATATTATCCTTCTCACAACATCATTTGAGCAAATCAACCAATCATACAATGCCTCTTTGATCTCACACACTTTGATGAAGAAAGTATTTGCAGTGGAATAGTTTTGCCCTGAGAACAACTCTATTGTGTTGTAAAACAATTTTAATCTTCCACATATTTCTTTTTCCATATTCCATCCTTCCTCTAATGTCACAAACATATAGTGTTTTTCACATTGCTTCAAACATGGGAACACATCTTTATATTTTATAGCTATTGATAACATCGAGTATGTAGAATTTCATCATGTTTTACAATCAAGACTTAACTTCTTATTGCATGGAATGGACAATGGACAAGCTGCATCTTCAAACTTTTCTACTCTTGATAGTGTTGCAGATCAATATGCAATACACGATTTTTTTTTTTAAATTTCTACTCCAATGACATCCAAACCTTTATTCACAATTAAGTTCAAGATATGTATTGCGCATCACATGTGAAAAAAATTTCCATTCAATAAAAATGTACCCCTCAAAGATAATTTCTCCACAAGGATATCAATCATTCTGTCATTACTTCAGAAATTATCAATAGTAATTGTAGATACTTTTCTATCTATATTCTAATCTAACAAGAAATCCATTAACACATCTGAAAGAACTTCTTTTGTGTGTGGAGGCAAATAAACAAACTTATATTAAAATATATATATATCATTAATACAAGAGATATCCTTAAAGGATCAAATAAAAAAACACTTAGGAAGTTAAAACTTAATAAATAAATAACATAGCTAACCTTACAATATAATGTTGTAGTAACCAAGACTCATAAATGTAATGTACAGTGATAGCCATGTAGTCTTTCTTTTGATTTGATGTCCACATATTAGTTGTGATTGCAATTCTACTTTCAAGTTTCTCTAAGTAGTTAATCATTTTCCCTTTCTCAACATCATGAATCTTTGTTATGTCACCTTTAATTGTATTGTAGAAAACTATCTTAAACAAATGTTGGAGACTAATAGTAAAATCTTTAAACCTCACATGGTCAACAATTGAAAATGGATACTCATGCAATATAATTGCACATGCAAACTTCTTTCTTAAGATATCTTGATCAAAGGTGAAACCACCAATTTGAATTTTTCCATGACTTTCTCTCCCTGCTAATAATTATTGCTATCAACATTTCTTTGTTTCATGCACCTATCTACATATGCATGTAAATGTTTTGTCTTATTCTTACTATTAGCCTTGAGCTTTCCTTGAGCTTTCTAGGATTTGAGAGGTAATCTTGATAGATGATAGCATTAGTTTGTTAGATTATAGACACCAATTCATGGGATGCATGCAATGGATAGGTCACAGACCCGAGCACTTGGTGTCTTGTTGTAATATACATAGGGTATTGGAATGCAATTGACTCTTTGTAGTGGGATGTTAAGTCAATTTCATAATTTGATTCTAAGGGAGGCAATACTTCTATGGGTCTCAGTTGTCCCCACTTTGAACTCTTATTCCTTGATGACATGGTTTATGAGGGTTGGATGGGTTTTTAGTTCACTTTTGTGTATAAGGGCATTTTGGTAATTACATAAGGTTGCACATGGATAAGTGAGTAGTATCTCTAAACTGGGTTAATTGATTAATTAGGCCTTGTATGGTTAATTAATCAATTAGCAACCTTTTTGAGCTAGATTAAGTGACCTAAGCTCATGGTAGGCTTAAGTCATTTAAGCATAATAGGAAACCTATAAATACCCTTTTAAGGGTTATTACTAGGTCTTGTCATTCTCCCTTTTCAATCCAAAGAGAAAACCTTAGCCCCCACCCTTGAGATCTCCACCATCTCAATGTCTAGACACAAGAAAGAGTCATCAAGTAGAAGATCTTGGGTGTACGAGAAACGTATTGGAATCACATAGGTCGCACGCATGAGAACTGCATAGGATATGCACAAGTTGTGTGCACAGGACGTGCATGTGGGTAGTAGCATGAGGGGAGATTTTCCAATTTTTTTCTACGCATGTTCTTCATAGCAAGGAATTAATATGGGAACATCCAGATCCATGTATGAACACTTTTTCTCTAGATCTTTATTTTATAATGGTTTTTGAAGCCATTATTTTTCGATGCGTTAGATTTAGAGAGCCCTAAAGATAGATGCATGCACCTTATGAGATCCAAGGCATGGGAACGGAGTAATCCAAGGTTCCCAACACTAAGTTCCATACCCATCCTAATAGAGGTGGGGCAGGGTGGGTGACCTAAAAAACCCGTGAAATTTTCAACCCTATTTTGAAGTAGTCACGCCACAATCATATTCTCTAAGGGATAGGTCTAGTAAAGTCTCTATTCCTAATGGTATACTCTCTTCCCTTCTCCTTACATGTAGGATACCTCCTATCATCCACTCACAACAAGCACTAAAACCCCTTTCACCATTATGGGACTAGACTCATTTCACATCTACATGGGGGAGTTGCTTTAATTTGTACCCAGTTAATAGAGGTTTGCAACTATAAAGAATAGTTGGTACATGCTTTTGATAAGAGTTAAACTAACAAGCCAAATAGAAACGGTATTCAGGGACTCGAATTTAAGGACTTATTCATGTGATCATGGTGTGCTATTCTAGCTAGTTTGGGGTATGTCCTGCTACAGGCTAAACAGGGGACCATTGCTGCCATTCAATGGAGACAAAAAGGATGTTGTTGTAAAATGCAGTCAATCAGCATTTCAATTGCTAATTTAGTTGAATTTGTATAGCTCCTTTGTTGAATTTTAAAACTGTATTAGGGATTCCTAAGCCAAACTTTATTAATAGTGCTTTCCAATATTGCTTGTGTTCCATTGTTCCTAACATCTGCAGTTTTCTTTGAGCAGTTATTGTTAAATTTCAGAAGCAATCCTATAGTGCCTACTCAAAATGGACATAAGCATATATTCCATAATTTGCAGTTGAATTTCTCCATATAAAGCCATTAAGGTTGGTGTTTTTCATTATCTCTAAATATCTGATTGACAATTCATTAGTACATATTTTTACGTCATAAATTAATATAACTTTGGTATATTTTATATTTAGTCAATATTAAATTTAGTTTTTTTTTTACCCTTTTAAGGCCTCATTTAGGCTGAAGAGATAAGACACAAGGTCAAGCCAGGCTAGGCAAGCACAACTTCTATTAATTATAGTACATTCTAATTCCCCTGCCCTATCCCATGCTCACCACCCCCTACCTACAAGCCTTTAACCCAAAGGCTCCAATTCCACCTCAAGTTGGGAAGTTTCATTGAAGTATGAATCACACTAAGCTTACAACAAAGTGTAAACCAATTTGCTATGAATTCCATATTAATCAAGACAAACTCCGGAAATTTATTTAAAAAATAAAAATAAAGAGAAGGAAAAAATAAAATAAATAAAAAACAAACCCTAAAGCAGATAGTCATGTATGGTTAACTGTGCAAATAACTCTTCTATGCTCACTTATAGATTAGAATTGAGCTTGTCCAACCTCGAAGCAGAGAACTAGGTTCTACGCCAGCAAGCTTTGGTTGCATCAACAAATGAGAGCCTCTTTGATGATACAGTTCCACAGGATTGGATTGAGTTGAAGGTATAAATTATCATTTGGTTTCAGCATGAACTCATGGAACAAAGCTCTAAACCTTGAGCTGAAAGGTTACTAATTAGGTTTCTTGTGAAGAAGAAAAATTACCCTAGCACAAATTCTTTCCCACTAGAGTCAAAGTGGTTGTAATGTAATTTTAAAAAGATGCAAATATTATGAAAATGGGGAAGGTGTCAAATTCCATAAATGAAATAGGGTAATGAGTGTGATAGGACTGAGGGATATAAAAAAAGTCAGGTCATGACCAACCCAACAAACACTCTCTTTGGAACTAAATGTCTGATTAGGAGATGATTTGATGACCCTCAGACAGAAAAAAATGAAGACGGTGCCATATAAGATAGACAGAGCTCTCAATCGAGATGCTTGGGAAAATCTTAGTAATAGGTAGTAGTATTCCCCTAGTCAGATTGGGGCATTTGTACTCACAAAGATGAAAAAAACTGCAGAGGCTTACCTCAGGAAAATTTTGTCTAAAGCTGTTATTACAGTTCCAGCTTACTTTAGTGACTCACAAAGACAAGCAACTAAGGATGTTGGGAGGATAGTAGGATTGGGTGTGCAAAGGATTATTAATGAACCAACTATTGTTGCTCTTTCCTATGGGTTAAATAACAAGGAAGGTCTCATTGCTGTTTTTGATCTTGGAGGTGGAACTTTTGGAAATATCTAATGGCATGTTTGAGGTAGCGATCTATTGCTATTCAATGTGATATTATTCTTCTTTCTTTGGGCAATTCAATTGATTAACTATCTCTGTGTTAGGTTAAAACAACAAATGGAGACACCTTTTTAGGAGGGGAGGACTTTGACAATGATCTAATAGAGTTCTTGGTGAGCGAGTTCAAGAGAACTAAAGGAATTGATTTGACGAAGGACAGACTTACTTTGTGGAGGCTTCGAGAAGCAGCTGAAAAGGCAAAGATAGAACTCTCATCTACATCCCAGACTGATATCAAACTACCATTCATAACTACTAATGCTTCTGGTGCAAAACATTTAAATATCATCCTGACCATAACAAATTTTGAGGCTTTGGTGGACAATTTGATTGAGAGAACAAGAAATCCATGCAAGAGTTGTTTGAAGGATGCAGGAATATCAGTCAAGGAGGTTGATGAAGTTCTTTTTGTTTGAGGGATGACCCATGTTCCTAAGGTACAAGAAGTAGTAGCAGAGATCCTTAGCAAGAGTCCAAGCAAAGGTGTTAGCCCTGATGAGGCTGTTGCAATGGGAGCTGCAATTTAGGGTGGTGTCCTCCATGGGGATGTTAAGGAAAAATGAGTGTTATAATGATATAACTGAGGTACTTGAGGAATTAAAATGTTTATAAATTTTTTGTGATTTTATATATGATATAGATTTGAAACAAAAATAGTAACATACCAATTGGTATTATATTGAACTCTAGTTTGAATTTTTTGTTTTTGTAGTTGAATAAAGGTACTAAACTATGAAACTGTTTCAGTGAATAAAGCATAATCTCTGCTGCTAATCAACATCTGTAGGCTATAATGGAAGTTCTCTCTTGCAGCAGAGAATTGAATTCAAAAAAGGGTTCAAACTATGACAGGGAAAGAAAAGTATAGGAGAGTATAATGAAACAAAGGCTGGGGTGAAGGGACTGGTAGATTGTAGGGTGGTCAAGATCCCAACTATTTTCATTCACCTACCAGAGGATCTGCCAAGTGCCTACAGCAGCTGGTGCTCAACTCCAGGTTCCAGTGATTAACCTTGAGGGCTTTCAAAGTAGAGGAAGAGCTAAGATTGTTGATGAAAATTTTCAAGCATCAGAAAATGGGCCATCTTCTAATTCTGGTTTCATTTGCCTTCTTTATCAGAGATTGAGAGGGAGAGAGGATTTTGATTAAATTTTCTTTTCATACTTTACTGAACAATTAAATAATGTGAAAACTAAATGGTCCAACTTGAAAATCAATGGTCATGATGCAGTGACCTTCTAATCAACTTGTACAATTGTCTAATAAATTTCAGAAATGCATATGAGCTACTCCATGTAGTAATTAGATGTTGAAATACAAAAAATTAATCAATAGGTGAGTTGTAGGCATACCTGAAACTATTGCTTATAGGCAAGAAAGATATATCCTTGTAGACTTGAGAACTTCAAAGAACAAAGATGCTAAGCAAGGATACATTTACAATTTTTGAAAAAAAATATGAATTAGATTACCAAAGGAAGCTCCTATTAGCAAAATAGGAGGTAAGAATAATAGGTTTTTCAATGAAGCTATGAAAGAACCTCTCATCTGCATTTAAAAACTATATTAAAGAAAAACGGGTTTCCGACTATATTTGTAAACAAGAACTAGCTTTTCACATAAGTAGCCCACAATCCCTGGCTCCTCACTTGGGATTCTTGTAACTTATTGTGTTTGGCCTAAATTCACCATGTAGTTTAATGCTTTTCCTCAGCAATCTTAGTCTCATATTAAGAGAAAGTAGGATGGATACAGATAGGAGGTTATCCACCATTTGCCTTCAAATGAAATCAACCCACTGACAGATACTATAGGCAACAAAGAGATAAGCACCCCAATAGTGTTTTCGAGTGATCTTGATTCGTAGATTTACTTATTCATGTAGTACATCTCAATCTTAGTTTCATTTATACTCTGTGACCCAAAATTGTAAACTAGGAATTCGATTCAAAAAATTAATTCATTGTGTCCTTATGAGGAAGGAATCTAAGTGTGATATATTATTTTTGGATTCTCAAGTGTGAAGTGCCACCGGAAGGATTATTAAAAAATGAGCATCTCTTAATGATTGTGGAAGGTCTTTTGGAACCAAGAATCCAAGTGTAATAGTTTAAAAACTTTAACTTTTAAAGTCTTGTTGATAGTGGACCCTTGGCTTAGGCTTAAAACTTGAGGATAGTAGATGTAAGTCAAGATATACTGAAATACTATAATAATCATACTTTATATACAATCGTTCTTTTATTGTATTTAGTATATTATTGCTCAAATTATCATTTGTATTCATCTAAGTTAAAATTTGTTAAAAGCAAAAAAAGACTAATACTCAATTCACCTCTCCTTCTCTCTTAGGTGTTTACCTTGTGTTTCCAAGTAAGAGCATTAAAAAAAATTCCTTAAACTACATTATGACTAGATCCTTTTAGTATATGTAGGCAACATGGAAAATATTTCAATTTTAAAATTTTTTTTTTTCAAATAGAATGCATGTTCTATACCACTCAAGTTAAAACTCTATTGAAGGAGGAAAAAAGTTAAAGTTTAAAAAGTTGTTTAGTCTCTACATTCAACTTATGTTCATGAAAACATTTTGAGAAAGTATTTGTAGAAGGATAAAATTTAACCTTCTATAATTTACAAGTCAAATCAAGTTATTTATTGATCAATAGTAAAAATCAAATTCTTATTATTAATTCAAATCGTGGCTTCAAAGCACTTTTAAATTGTTAAGATCTTTTTAAGTTTTTAGTTTCGACCTTCAAAATTCAAATCTATAAAAAGATATCCTTGATCCAAAACCAAGCTTTTTGGCATTATTCAAGTCAAACCTAAAGCTCAAATCAAGTCAAAGCCCTACTCAAGTTAAAGTTCAAGTCAAGGTTCAAGTTACATCAAGTCTCAAGACTTCAACCATACATGGTAAAGTTCAAATTAACCTCATGCAAAATCAAATCTTCAACAATTTCTTCATTTGATACTTAAGCCATTGATTGATGACTACAAAAGGAAGAAGTATAGGACATTATAGAGATTCTATCCACATCATTTTTTTATTATTAAAATCAATAAAAATTTGAAGGTGAACGCAAAATTTTTCTTAAAGAGAAAATCGTATCTAGAAGGAGATGGATGCCTATTTTTGTTTGACCATAATGAAGCTTATCTTTAATATTTCAATAATATTGTTTTAGATATCATTATTTGATATTAAAGAAGATTTTGTTTCTAGAATTTTGAGTCAAACTAACTTTTTAATCAAACAAAATGTAGGTTTTTGGTATGTTTAAAAACTATTATTCAAACTAAGGATGACAACAGAGTTGGTGTTTTTGGATACATGTCTCTTTCCTTGACATATTACCTTATCCATTTAAATATATAATTAATATAAAATTATTTTAGTTTATTTTTTTATTTTCCCTATTTTAACACATATAAAGTGAAAAAAAAATCATTAAAATAAATTATACAAATTTATAATATTTATTTATTTAAAATTATATTTATTTTTATTAAATTTAGAAAATAAAAAGTGAAAAAAAAAAACCTAAAATTAAAACTAAACAAGGAGGAGCAAGAAATTCTTATACTTGTCTCGTCCCATCCAATTTAAATTTTTTTGGGGACAAGGATATGAATGTGCTTAAATAAAAGAGGTGGAGGTTGAGATGGGGTGTCATGTCCTGTACCTGTCTCGTTGTTATCCCTGATTCAAATCAACCTTTAAAAAATAGTTTAATATGACATTTTTAATTTCTAAATTTGTACTAGAACAAATTTGTGCTACAACGGTTTGAAGATGCAATTTCTAAATTTATCCTACAACCACAGTTTCAAGACCTGATATCAAACAATTTTTTTTAAAAATAAAATAAAATAAAACATAGGCCCAAAGGGCCATTTTTAACAATAGTTTGGGAGGATAGCCAAAATATATATTTTAATGGCCGAAATGGTCCATTTGAGCCAAACCTCTGGCTTGTGGTTGATTTTATTTATGTATATTTTTTTTGGATAAGAGGGTAGGGACTTTTATTTTTGAAATATGATGAAAGATTAGGTATAGAAGTTATTTGCCCTTCAACACCAACAAGGACAAAATTTACTTAGCTAATTTAATTGGCCTTACGTTTACTTTTTTGAAATTTTAAGGAAAAGTATAAGAGTAGAACATAGAGAGAGAAAATAAAAATAAAAAAAATATTAGCCTCTCAATCTTCAACTATAAAAAAAAATAAATAAATAAATTTAAAACTAATAAATTTTTTTCCTCACTTCAAATATAAAATAATTTGAAATAAATAATTTTGAAATTAATTTTAATGATATTTAATTTTCTTTTATATTTTTCATGATAACTTAAATAATTTTTTTTTCCTTTCTTTAGAACTTTCTAGGATCCAAAACATAGCATAAAGGTATTTTTCTAAAAAGTCCGGTCAATTCCATTTATGATTTTATGATTTTAGAGCATCAACTAAAAAAACTTGAAGCATTAGTTTTAACTCCTTTTACAAAACTTTCTTCGGTGTCTGGAAAATGTTAATCAACTCAGACTATGAGAAATGCAAAATTTTAGTGGGCAAAGGGTCATGCAAAAATTTTCTTTTTCTCATTGCTCTTTTCGAATAAACATTTCTCTTTTGGATGAGCTACTACCATAGTTCACTACAATTTATAGCTCAATTAGAACTCAAATGCTTCAAAAAAAAAAAAAAAGTCAATTTCTGGAATTCCAAAATAATCCTCAAATTCAAATAAAATGCGTAAAGTCATATGCTGTATGGAAACGTTTCCAAATTTCGTAGAATGTTGCAAACCACAAACAGCATACGCATATGGTTTACCTGTGTGCACTATAGATAATTGAACAAGAAAAGTTAACCATTTATGTCTGGTTTTTGAAGGGAAACCATTTGTTGATACAGGCGTACAAACAAAATTGTACTTCGAATTTTTTACTATTTCAAAACATTTAAAATGTGTTTGATAGTGATTTTAAAAAACATTTTTTTAGTTTTTTTAACATTTGAATGATAAAAATTTTTAAGTGTCAAAAATGTTAAAAACGCTTTTTAAAATCACTACCAAACGGATTCTTACTTTTAATAAATGTAAAATGATTAGGCAAATGATGACAAATTTATAGGAATTTTGTTAGCAACTAACTGCTCAAAGTTTGGTTCAGGCATCAAAATCTGCCGGAGAAGGTGCTTTAGGCTATAAGATGAAAGATTAATAACAGATAAATAACAACAATTTAAGTTTTACATACCAAAATTTGCCCTGAACAAGCCTATGGTTTTGTAAATATGCTTTTCGCACTGAATATGAAGGATGAAATATCAAACTATGTACAAAAACATGGAGGAAATTTTCAGCCAGCGTTGCACTCACTGCTATTTTATCTTTCTGAAAAAAATGGATCCGAGACCTGTTGAGTAATTACTTTCGATCACCAACTCAAACCTGAGGAAGAAAAAATAGGAAATGAGAGATGGCAGTGTCCAACTAGAAAACCTGAGGAAAAAATGAAGTGTGTGTGTGAGAGAGAGAGAGAGAGACGGAGAGGCAGACATAATCATATTTGCTTTCTTAGAATGTATAGAAAGGAGATTGTCACCTAGAGTGAATGCAACCCATCAAAATCATTCAGGAGCTGGAAACAGGTTGTTATTGGCCGTCATTTGTCCGAGTTCAACTTGAGAGAAAAAAAAAAAAAGAACTTGTGTCTTCCAGCAATGGTGTTCATCTTTCATGGTGGGAAGAGTTGCATTTCCTCAGCCAACAAGAATTTGTTCCCTGTTATCATCAAGGCTCATTTAATCAGCATTTGGAAAGTTATTTGATGCTGGAACAAGCTCTCAGGTATGAGAATCAATCCCCAAACAGGACAATATTTAGCAGAATACTTTATCCAACCTTTGGATTGTTCGAGGAAAGGAAAAAAAAATATAAAGAAAAATAGTTAAAAGTTTTCAAATTATTTAATCTTTATATAAATAATTAAAATAAGTGAAATAATTTGAACATATAGATATAATTTATTGACTTTAAATTTATTTTTAATTTTTCTTCATTTTTTCTTTCTTCCATTTTTCCTTTCTATTTTATTTCTCACATTTTTCCTTAAGTTTTCCAGAAACCAAACACAATCTTAATGTTTGCATACATACAAAATATTGGTAAATGCTTTGGCTTTTGCCTCTTTGGATCTAAGTGTCTTTCATGAAACTTAATGTGTATTGCTGTCTGATCCACTCCTGCAATAATATATGTTGCTCCTACAGGATTGTCCATTCTTACATCTATGTTCCAAGGATATAAATAATTTCATTGTACACAGTATAATATGAATCATGATGCAGAAGAAGAAAAACTTATTCACAATACAATATGCATGTTGATGACTTTGTTTCTATTTCCTCATACTAACATGGGGAAGAAAGCCAAAATTGTTCCATTAAAAATAAAGCTTAATCAAATTGGGGGAAAAAAAAAAAATTCAGCTTCTCAAAGCTTAGGTAACATCCCAGAAACCACTCAGTGATATGGTTTCCTCTTTCATATTTCAAAGTGGGCCTTACCAAAATTCCAAAAGAGCAATAGAACAACCTTTGCTTTTTGGGTGCCCACAGCCTTTTTTTCTTTCTTTTTTTCCTTTTTTTTTTTTTCTGAAAGATCATTTTTTTCTTTTTCCATTTTTGTCCCCATTAGGACTTGAACGTAGGACCTCCCATAAACCCACCCCAACCCTTTACCACTTGAGCCAGGCCTCAAGGGCTCCTTTTTTCCTCTATTTTTTTTTTTTTTCTGTTGTCCTCTTTCTTTAGAATAGTTTGATTCTAACTTTGTTTCATCAAATGAGAAGAAGTGCACTACTTCTATCAGGTCTCCAGAAATTCATGGATCAATAAAATAAGTAGGAGAAAGAATTGCCAAAGCAACTGCCTCGAGCCTATTTGTTGCAAGTGTTTTATAGAACCTAAAAGTCACATGGAAAACTAGGATATGGATGGATAAATATCGAATAAGACTTTGAGATGTCTTCTCTATCCTATATTAGCTATTGCTACCACTCTGTAGCTACTTACTTGAACCAACTTAAGAAATACTCTAGCACTGGACAAATCCAAACTTTGTACCAGCTAAATCATATGGCACTTCTTACCAGCTCCAAAAATTTGAAGCTTCTAAATTCATGGGCTTAACCAATCCCTATTTTGCCGTTGCTCCTGCTACAAGAGCAATCTAGATCATGGCAGCATTGGTGTGAACTATTGTAAGTTTATCCCTCTTGAAGGGGATTACAAGGGAGGCTGAGGCGTTCTCCAGAAAATCAGAGAAAACGAATTCTTATGGCAACAAACTTTATTAGAAGGATAGAAGGAAAAGACAAGAATGAAGATCACCAAAAATATCAAAGAAAAGAAAGAATAGAATAACCAAGAAAAAAATATATATATAAATAGAAGTTCGAGAGACATGCCAAACTCCTTCTACTCATAAACTCAAAAACTCCTTTTTTTTCCTCCTCTTTTTCATGAGTATCCCTCTTCATTGTTTGCTCTGATAGGCATCCATCTAAGCAGCAATTCCAAGATCATGAAATGCTAGCAGCCTTTTTGTAGGTAAGATATTTTTTTATTCTTGTTGGGGATCAAACCTTGAATCTTCCACATCCCTACCCCAACCAATAAGTAATCTTTGAAAACCTCTATCTGCAGAGATATTCTTCAGAGTCTATTCAACTATTTTTTGCTTCTTTGCAGCAAGTTCTTCTTTTTTAATTTTGCATATCTTTTTCTCTTCAGGATTTTAGCATTTTAAGTTCTGAGGTCCTGTTGTATACCCTCCCATGTACTGACATGCATTTATCTTATCAGAATAACAGTAATAGAACTAGTAGTAGGTTTTGTAGCAGTACTAGTACTCCTTGAAACACCTCCACTTCCAAGTTGTGTGGCCCTTGTATGCAGCCAATCCATGTACGGGCCATGGCATTTTGTCTTTAATGCAAGCTTTGCATGTATTTAAGGTGTTTTGCCTCATCAAATATTAGCAATAGTGTTAATGGGTAGTGATAGTAGCATTTCCAAGGCCAATAATCTTCAAATAGGACTTCACACACTACAATAATCTTCCAAATCAAATCCTGCCCTCCTTAAGGCCAAGAAAAGAGCTCCGTGCTATGTCCCATCCACCTATCATGATCCCAAAGGCTATGTTGGGTTCCCAGAAAATTTGAGAGAAAATGTGAGGGAAAGAAAATAGAGAGGAGAAGTGGAAGGAAAGAAAAAGTGAAGGAAAATAAAAAATAGATTTAAAGTCAATAAATTATTTTTATATGTTACTTTAAACTCATTTCACTTGTTTTAACCCTTCGATATAAAGATTAAATAATTTGAAATTTTATAAATTTTTAATTAATTTTAATTATATTTTATTTTCTTTGGTATTTTCCACAGGGCAACCAAACATGAGAAAATCATTTTCCAATGCATTTTTTTTTCTTTCCTTATTATTTTCTGGGAACTAAACATAACCAAAAAGGTTTAGAGAAACAATACCAACAATTCAAAGTGGAGCTTCAAATTATCAAGAGGAAAATGCCTAATTTCTCTAAACACCCTTTTGAAAAAAAAAGAATACATTTATCAAAAGAATCTTGTGATATCACATTATGTTTTAGGAAACTGATTATATTGAGAGAACGGCCAGAAGAATTAACTGCAGACACCGTAGTCCTTAAGTAATCATTAATGGAAAATGCTTGCCTCTACTAAAAGAACACATGCCCATGTTTCTAGTTTCATGAATGGAAATCCAAAAGTTTTCAAGCACCATAGGAACTTACTTTTGAGTTGTTCTCCTTCAAACTTTCTAGAGACTCTGCCAACTCCACTTGTTTTGATGCTGTTGCAAGCAGCACCTACAAAAATGATGGTTTAGTTTCAACAGCCAACTGTACACAATCAAGAAAGGATATTGAAATCTCTGGGAACTGTATGTTTCAGAATAAAAACATGTTAAAGGGCTAAGAAGGAAGGCATCTTACTTTCTTTGTCTTCTGTAAGTCATATTCTATAGATTTAATACGACTCAGTGACTCATGAATCATGTCTTCTTTCTCTGGAGGAATTCTTGTAGGCTTTTTAAACAATTCAGTTACTGAAGCTTCTAAATTTTGCAGTCTCTGCAAACATGGATGTAGTTGGTCCTCCTCTATACCACACAATGTATGCTGTTCTTGAGAATGCACACCTGCCAGCTGAGGTTTGCACTTGTTTCCTAACTCTTTCTTTGCACCTTTTACCTCGAAAAATCTCCCTAATCCTGGGAGTATAAGAAATATACATGCTAATAATTTGACTATGAAGTGAACGATTAAATTTGCTACATGGGGAATGAACTTCAGCTGATCTCTTCGTGTTACACTATTAGTATGATCTGTCACAAATACCAAGTCAGGAACATGTCAAAGTTTGAATGCAGAAGCATATCTTCTAAGTTATTAGATCAAATGAACAGAATTGACTGGATTGCATGACAGTAACCAAGAATATTTTAAAATATTTTAAGATTGAACAAATATCAAAGGCATCAAATCTGGTCTACCACACAAGGCGACAAGAAAATAATAAAATCTAGATATGTACAAAATAAATCCAACTACCATCAATCCATCTAGATGTCAATTAATGTTCAAGTGCAAGGGGTTGGGATGGGAATGTGGGAGGTTCCAGTTTGGAGTCCTAGCAAGGACAAAAAGTTACCTGTCATGAAAATAAAAATCTAGACATCAATCAATTAATGCCAAACATTAATCACATCACAATACAGCTAATACAACTATCCCAAATTTCACTATAATCCAACATATGCTGGGGCTAGGCTGGGGGTGACAGCTTCCGTTCATAGTGCCCAGGCTCAGATCAGAAATTTGGATGGGCTTAAAATCCAAATTTGCCAACTAAAAGTACAAGCCTAACTCCAGCTTAGACAATTATGCTACACAGGTTGATCAGGCTCATGGATGCCCTTTTTTAAACACTATGTTTGCTCAAGTTTGATCATTTTTCTTTTTCCTTGAACAAATTATTTTTTATCTAGTAGCACAGCTGCAAACCAAATTTAAGGTCTGAATAACAAAAGATTCAATCACTTGTTCCAGATAAATATATATGTTTGATCATGACCTCTAATATTGATGGAAAATAATAAGATTAAGACAGGCATCTGGATGACAACTAGGTTAGTGATCACCTACTTATTGAACCAACATCTTCAGTTCTGGCAGCTGCATCAACTGGTTGAACCAGGCCGTGGATGGATGCCGGATCCCTCATCCTTTCCTGTGACAGTAGGTGCAAACCAGGAAGACAGAAATAAATTGATGATTTATATGTTGTCAACAGACAATCTAAAAATCACATAACATCCACAAGCACATAGATGTGAACTCAAGAGGCCCAGTGGGACCCAAGCCACCCCAAACATGTTATGGACCCACATGCTTGAGCTTGGGATAGGTTTGGAAGGGATTTTCCTCCACTTGGGCAGGTCAATGAAAGGGCATCTGTATCCCTACTCCACCCTGTTGCCCTCTTCTGCCAGGATAATCTTCATTTCTTTCTCATTTGTTTTCTTTTTTAATAATAAATGGTGATAGATAACTCCAAAACATACTGATTTTTTTTCGGGAAAAATCTATATGCAGAATCAATAACACATCTCTCTCTCTCTCTCTCTCTCTCTCTTGGTAGAGAAGGATATGATGATTCTTGGTCATATTTCACTATTAAAATGGCCAAACAGTTCAAAGAATAGATACCAAATTGGTATTAGCTATCCAGATCAAATCCATACAAATGGAGGAAGAAAAAAATCTAATCACTTACTTTGTTACGGTGCGGCATTACTTGCACAATTTGAGAAGTACTTAGCCAAACATCTGATCCTGACTCAGCAGAAGATATATCACCACCTGCAATCTGTTTAAAGAATCAAAATTATGTAAAACAGGATGCATGGAAATAGGATGATTGACAGTTGGATCATGTTAATTTATACACACTTAACCTTATAGGCAAGTAGCTTGATTTCCGAATCATCACCATCAGAAAAACTATTAGCCTTCCTCACATATGATATTCCTCTGGCATTTACCAGCTGTAAATAACATTTGATATGAGTGATAAAGCTAGGGGGATGAAAATGCATTATACATTGTAAATTATATGCTCAAATGTCAAACAAACATTGTTGCACAATAAATAAAGAGTGCTGCAGAAGATTCATACTTTCATTATTGCTGGATCATTCCAGGGTCCCTTATCAGATCTGAGGCACCCACCTTCATTTTGGCATAAGCAAGTTCCACCTAGGAAATCTGGCAATTGGCTGCTTTAAGAGAAACGGCTAAAGTAAGTGCTGAAGTAAGAATACCACAATCCTTGGTTGTGAACTAATAAAAGATACTGCAAATAGTAGTAAAGTAGAGATCCTGACCTTGAATCTATAACTTCCAACAGTTTATTCTGGAATTTGTTTCCTAAAACCTGTGCAAATAGTGCAAATCTGATTAGGTTCTGATGACCTCAAAAGGTAAAAGAATCTTAAATACCAAGAGTCATTTTTACATGTATCTTTGTGGTTGTCCTTGGGTCAAGAAAACCTTTTGCTGTGTTCCATAGAAGTTTGAATCCACTGCCAGCATTAACGATGAACATCTGATGTAGAGTCTGTGTAGAGAATGAGGCAATGCCAGAAGAAACTACGTAAGTATATGTAAAATTCATCTAATCATATTCTAGGTTTTTAATAACAGTTAAGGCACCTCAGGATAGTTGTCACCATCAATTTTCTGCATGCGCATAACGAGATCATGGGCAACCTTGCCAAAACTCATCCAGTTCTGCATAATAAGCAAAATAATGAGAAGCAAGGTTAAATTTTATCCAAAACTGCAATAGCTATCATGGGAAACTCAGAATTTACCAGCCCTTGCACATCCAAAATTGTTGTTGTTGAAACAATATGCCTCTTGGCAGCAATAGAGCAGGCTGGAAATTTCTCAGCAAATGCCTTCTCAAACCCCTGAACATGATATTTCAAAAACCGGTCCACTGTGGTGACACTCATCAGCTTACTAGGTTCAACTTTTCCAAGTCTTTCAATGTAAACAGGTCGTCCCTCTTTGTCTACACTGTGGTAACCATGAGGATAATAATGCTGAACCTCTTCATATTCATCAAATACAAATTCCTAAACATGGATCATCAAATTGTGGCATCTGTTAGAATCTTTAAAATAATATTGTTACAGAACAAATAATTATATAGCATAAATTCATCAACAAAACTGTAGCTTATAAATATTGTAAACATTCTAATTTTTTTTCCTTTGAAAAGTAATAGATCAATATAGAGGGAATAGAGTACTTAAATAACATATAGAAAAGTAAATAAGCCACACTGTACATGGTGGAATCTCAATCCCTTAGAAGTAGATAGGAACTTAAAAATATCCCAACCAAAGACCGAAAGATGAGTTGGCAGCAACAAACTTTTCTGCCACTGTTATTGAAGAGTTGTGCCCTCAAAGTTCAGAAGTTTATTTCCTTTCAAATGACAACAGGAAAGCCATAATGCTAGTTAGCATAATTTATTTCCTTATAGAGGGTTCCAAGCCTCCCTTTTTCAAGAACTCATGACTACTGTAATAAAATTATGTAAATGCATTACAAAACTGCCTATGTGCATATGTGCGCATGTTTTACAAGATTGTGTATATATATACTACTCTTATAGACGGGAATCAATTCTTCATGTTCCACCACACTTCAAAGTATCAAAAAAGCAAACTTAGTTGAGCCTTTGATCCAATGACAACAGGAAAGCCATAATGCTAGTTAGCATAATTTATTTCCTTATAGAGGGTTCCAAGCCTCCCTTTTTCAAAAACTCATGACTACTATAATAAAATTAAGTAAATGCATTACAAAACTGCTTATGTGCATGTGTGTGCATGTTTTACAAGATTGTGTATATATATACTACTCTTATAGACAGGAATCAATTCTTCATGTTCCACCACACTTCAAAGTATCAACAAAGCCTTAGTTGAGCCTTTGATCCTAAATTGGTTTTGAGCATTAAAGCCCAAATTGATGTTTTGGTTAAACCTAAATAGCCCTGCTAGGAAACCTTTTCAGCAATGACTAATGCCAACAAAAAGAGGCTGTGTGCATCTCATTTTTAGTTGCTTAGTAACAGTGATGAAATTAAGAGGAAAAGAAATGGAGAATACAGCATGCAGCATAAAATGTTAGAAAGACCTTTCAGCAAGAATTTCTACCGTTCTCAGTCCTTACTTTGGGTGAGAGCATCTTAGAATTTGTCTATAGTAGAATCCATCAAAAAAGAGAGAATATTTTAATGATCACATATGTACCTGTAAAATATAATCCACTCTGTACTCATTCCTCCAGTTGAGCATTTCTTTCCACATCTGGACTGTTCTATCAAGGTCAAACTTCCTTGCTTTTAAAAACCTGAAGCAAGAAAATCCCAGTGATAAGAAGACATGCTTGCATGCAAGAAAAAATTAAAAATTAATAACAATAGAAAATCAAAAGCCTTCATCTATCAGCCAGCCATCATACTAAAAGAAGCCAAACAAAAGGTTCAACATGACCCCCTAATATTTCATACATAGGGAAAACAAATGAAATTATAAAAGGTATTTACTTAAAAATGAAACAAATACAGGATGCTCTAAAACAAAGAAAAAGTGAAGGCTATTGATGTTGGAATCTAAATGATTGAAATGAGCATTCTTGCTTTGCCTCTGAAACCATCCAGCATGCTTCTGAGTTTAAGCCCACAGAGCTCTTGAGAGATCAGGCCTAGCAACAGTAAATTTTTAAGCAGTAACAATATAAAATTACAACATAATCTTTTATATGCAAGCATGTGCCTTTTTATGCAGCTTCCACTTGGCACATACTATGTGCAAACCTAAATAAATCTGAATAAGGGCAATGATGAGAAGGTATTATTTGATAGGAAAAAAATGTCCATGATGGATGAGTTAGTCTCAATTTTCAAAAGAACTATGACCTGTGAAGACATAGTCTTTAAGAATGAAGATGCCAGTTTTGTTTTTAAAGCCAACCAGTCTAAACCCCTGAAAGCTTGGACTTGCAGGGATACAGTATAGCTTGTTCAACTAGGATCCTCCATTTGAGAGTCAAGTAATATTTTCTTTAGTGCAACACATTAGAGTTAGGGTTGGCTCAGATAGATCCAGGTAAAAAAGAAACAAAAAATGAAATTGGCTTAAAAATTAACAGAAAAGGCTACATTTAGCAAAATGAAGGCATGAAGCATACAAAAAGCAGAAAAAGACATCTAGCATAACAAAAACCTGTTCTTATGTGTGTGCAAGTTACACTTGAAAGTTGAAGGGTTCATGTACCGATTGGCAACAAGCAAAACTGTCTATGATTTGCATGCCAGGAATATACCTATTGCCTATGGAGATATTACTATTGGTATCTCTTTCACCTAGTAAAAAACACTGCTGAGATGATCTTACATACACTCTCACTCAGATTTTGGGAAGAAAGTTGGGAATAATAAATAAATAAAAAGAGGAGAGACTAGAATGCAATATTATGCCAGGCCCCAGCCCAAGGAACCTTTCCTCTTCTGCAAAGGGGCTCCCTAAATGGACCACCAACTCTGAAAAAGACTCAAAGAAATGTTTTATCAGATGTTAAATTTTATGGAAGATTCTCCCATATGCTTCCTGTCTGCTTGGTAGCACCACTTTCTTAGCTTCAGGTCTGAAGTTCTTACTATTTTTTACCTATTAAAAAATGAAAAAGAGTTTTTAACACAATTCTTTGAACTGGATACAAGTTGTGAAGAAGTTAAGGTCCTTAAGACCTCTATGCTTCTCACAAACTGGATATAACTTGGGTTCTCAGTTAGTTTCATTTTTCAAAGCTCTTTCTCATTCGTCTACCTTTATCCCCTTTGCTTCAACTAATTTTGCTTGGAAATCTAAAGCCTCTCTTAATGTAAAGGCATTCATGTGGTCTATAGCTAGTAAGATGGTTAATCCCAATGATATGCACCAAAAGTGGAGCCCTTCAAAGCTCTTAATTTGGAGTGGTGTGTCATGTGCGAGGAGAGTGGAGAATGATAGATCATCTTTTCCTTCATTACTCAATAGCTTTGGATTTGTGGCATAGATTGTTTAGCCTTGCTGGGATTGATAGAGCCACACCTTTTACTATGGCGTAGATGATGACCATTTCTTTCAATAGCTTTATAGTCATTCCAAAGGCAAGGTTGTATGAAGTAACTGGTAAACCTCAATTTGATTCGGACAATATGGCAAGAAAGAAATGTGAGGATTTTTTAGGCTGTTTAGGGAGGCAGATGCAATTTGGAACTTGTTTTATTTTCTACCTCCCTTCGGATGTTAGTCAAGCCTTCATTTTTTTTTTTTATTATTATTATTTAGATAGGTTAAATAAAAAGTGTAAAGAAAAGAAAAGGGGCGCCAAAAGAGCATCCCAAAGCATACGTAGGCACTCTCTTGGCTGAGAAGACTTATCATGTATTTTTTTTTTTTTTCTAATAGGCTAAAAAACCCATAAAATATAAACTCAATTTTATAAAATATCATGTATGGTCACTACTAACTAAAGAGTTCATCAGGTTGAACTTTTATGAATGCTCTTTAGATAGCCTAGGACAACTTGAAATTGGTAGAGTAATTGGAGATCACTATAGTACAAAGATAAAAACTTTTTTCTAAACCTACAAGTGAGGGTTTTGCTATTAAGGTTGAG